>NW_009607654.1:140772-176248 GCF_000690535.1 Cariama cristata | reverse complement strand
GTTCTTTCGGGCCAACTTCGGACCGAATCTCACAGACACACGCTGGTAACTGGCAAGCAGCATCCCAGCAGTGGCTGGGGACTTCTCCCAGGGCTGGGGTGACAGCGGAGGAGAGGAGGAGCAGCATGCAAGCAGCAGTGCTGTCCGAAGCAATGTGCAGCTTCCCCACGACTCGGAGCATCCTTGCTGCCGAACTGTGCGCCCTAGCTAGTTCTGCAAAGGCTGATGGTCACCTCCCTGCCAGGTAGTTGGCAATAAGTCGGTCCCACGTGGTTTAGATTTAGAGAGAATCCCCTTTTTGCCTTTGGAAGGTTTTCAGTCCCAAAGTGCCTCGCAAAATGAATTGTTGTTTCCTGGCCAGCCTGACGAGGAAACGCGGCTCATGCAGTTGCTGGGAACTGGCAGAAACATCCCAGTCTGCAGAGTGTAAATTAGGAAAATGCATTTGTATTCTCATGGATTTTCCTTGAGAAAAAGCCAGCAGTGGGAGTGTGTTCGAGTGGTAAAATACAATTCATGACAACAATCCCACTGAGAGGAGGACTTTTTTTTTTTAGTTCGGTTGCTTCTAATTGTGGTAAGGAGCAAACACATTCCTCTCTAATTTCCATTGGCAAGGTCTCCAGGACTGTGCGAGTGCCAATGCGTGTGCTGTGGCTGGTTTTGCATTGCCTCCTCCACCCCCCTCCTTCATCTTACCGGTATTATGGCCAATCCCTCTGCAAATACCTCTTTCACAGCCAACGTAAGCGCTCTCCCTCTTGTTTCTCTCCCTTCAAAACTCAGCTCTATCTCTTTTGGCCAGCTGCAGCCTTCCTAGAGCATCTTCTACCTGACAAAAGAAGATACCTTTGATAGTCAGGCACGACTGTAAAGTTGAAACACATGCTTGGTTCAGATACCGATGAACTTTAATTTACCTCAATTCATTAGCAATTTTTAAAACCACAGTTAATGGAAGACAGCCTGTAAAATAATTGGAAGTAAATGCTGCAGGAGAAATACTGGGGGGAGGAAGGAAGGGAAGCGGCTTACAGCAGGAGTCTAAGCTAGTCTTTCATCTTCAGGCCAGTCCGGTTTTGAACCCTGATGGGAAAGGTCATGAATTTTAAAATGTGTCTCGCAGCAGACAGCTCTAATCATAAAGCTAACACTATCTGCAGTGCATGTCTGACCATGTGAGACTCGCGGCTGACTGAAGAGGGAGACTGACTTTCAAGAGCAGGAAAGCATGGGATAAGCAGAACCGATGCCGTCTCTGCCGGTGCTGGCATGAAGCACCCGGCTTTCGGGGGGCGGGGGGAACCCCGCTGTTCCCGGCAGGGTCCCAGCAGGGCTCGCTGCGGCAGAAATACTAGCTAGTGCGTTGTTTGCCTCCGACAGCTCCTCCAGGATCCACCGTTTTCCCTTCCTGCGTGTGGTTTAGGAAATAAAACGTTTTACCGCTGTAGCTCGCAGTCCTCGTTTTCCGCTTTAATGCGATTTCCAAACTTTGATGCTCCAAAGTCTGCAGAAGCTGGAGTGCTCGCTGCAGCTACTCTTGGGAATTGTCTTTCTGCTGTTTGCCAGGCTATGTTGGAAATCAAGGGAGGCTAACGTTTTGGCAGCACCATACAATGATCCTGACAAAAGAGTTGGGGTTGGTGTCTATCTCATTCTCAATTGTTTTCTTAATTGGGTGCCGCTGAGGCTCAGACAGTTAGATGTGAGAAAGCACTTGATTCTCCCTCTGACTTTGTGTGCGTTTTCCAAAATCCTTCCACTGTACATCTACCACATCTTGGGCTCTGCTCTCCCCTAGCACATAGGGAAGCACGGTCCGCTGGTGTTAATCAGTACGTGATGTCTAGACGTGCTGAAAACACTTAAGCAACTGTGACATCTGTTTGGTTGGCCTATGTTGTTGGGAAACTTGACCTTATTTACTAACAGTTTTCAAAACCAGGTTTCAACCATGACGTGATAATAAACGTGAAGCATCTTCACGCACTGTGACCACATCTTCATGGTCAACATCCTCTCTGAGGAGGGGTGGGCTCACTGTGAAAGGTTAGGGCTTGGGACATGTGGGTTCAATTTCTGGGTCTGGCACATACTTTGAGTCTGACCTCTGCTGAGTCGTGTGCTCTCTCTGTGTCTGGAGTAAAATGGTAATGGTAATACCTGGGGTCAGACTGATTATTGAACTCTTCAGATTGTGGCAGTTAATTTGATCGTTACCTAAAAAAAGTCCCCATGATCTCAATGTAGCTCAATGCCCTATTGTCTAGATTTAGTGTTGTGTGAACAAGAGCAGAAGCCAAGCTGGAATTTCTCTTGATTCTGCAGCAGCAGCATCAAATTCCAAATCGGGGATTATTTTTAGTGTGTCATGTTGCAATCACTAGGTTTTTCAGTGCGTGATGGGGAGCAAAATTTTCGAGAGCATCTGGTCCTTGGCTGCGAAGTGTTTACATTGCTTCAGAATATGGGATTTAGAGCTCTGACGGAGGATCTCTGGTAGATTTAACCATTTCAAACATTATCTCCTCTAGCACCTCTGCCAAAAATTACTGCCTCATAGCAGGGGTGCAGAGGAAGAAGAAGGCAGAGAGGAACAGTGTCCCACTGTGAACCTAGTGAGGATGGTGCCATGTTCTTTTTGTTCATGCATCCTCCAGCAATTTGTTGTCGTTATGGGGGAAAAAAAAGCCTGGAGACTTACTCAGGTGTTGTCCCTAAGCTGCTTCTGGTCCACGTCTGGTGAGCCTTTAGTGGTGTGAGAGTGATGAGGCTGTGCTCATGGACATGCACAGCTTACTGTGAAAGAGCTGGGCATTGGGAGCCGAGGGTCCGCCAGAGAGGATTTGGGAAGGATTTTTGGAAGGAAAAAGTCAGTGCCAAGGAGCCTCTAAGCGGGACTAACCCTGGTGCCCACAAGCAAGGCTAAGTTTACCTCTACATCTCCCCTTGGTGAACTGGCAGCGAGCTTCCAAGAAGCTCTCGGCTCTGAAGTGACTGCCGCAGGCGTAAACTGCTCTGCTTGAGTTGCATCCGACTTGTGATTTCTGTGGCTGTATCTTTTACAGTAGCGCCTCCAGAAATACAGAAGTATAACAAGGTACTTATTTGCCAAGCCTTTTCTGTTGTGTTTTCAGCCTCTCCTCTCCCGCTTGCCTGGCTTATCACTGGTGGAAGCAGGTGTAAAGTCCTTTCAGGAAGACATCAAAGGACAACTGCGTCTCTGTTCTTTAACCAGCCTTATAAAGAGATTGTGATAAAGGCTAACAATACGTGTCAGCGTTGCCCAGTTATTGTTCTGGGCTTTGTAGTTTTATTAGGAAATAATTTCTCACCCTGCGTGGCTCCTGGTGAGTTTTGTTTTCTGTGCTGCTGGATTTGATCTGCCCAGTGAAAGACCTGCCGCAGAACCCAGAGTTTCGCCAGCTGTGAGTTAAGAGGGAGACATGATTGAAAAAGTTCAAGCTCTGCTTCCTAGCAGCCAATTTACCATCTGTCTCCTTCTCTCCCTCATGCCCCTTTTATAGCAAAAATGCAAACAATTTGTTTGACCTCTGCTGAATCTGTACAACTCCGGGCTTTTAAAGGGTTGCTCTAACAAATAAAAACGAAATGTGACAGCAGCAACAACCACAAATTTAAAACCAATAAACCCTAGGTAGCAGTGAGTCCTGTTGCCAGAGATGGTGAGAAGCTATCAAAGGCTTTCCTCTTCATTAATGCATCCCTCCTTCTCTTCTCCTTTCACTCCACCTCTGGGAAAAAGTACAGGTAAAGTCAAATCCTGTCTGCCACAGTGTGTGGCTGAGAAGTTGCCCTCTCCTTTGGGGTAACGGAGAGAGTGAAACCCTCAGATGTGATGCTCGGTGTGAGGAGCCAGGAGGATGTGGGTAGGTAACTGCCCCCGCTTCCATCTCCTGACGGTGTGCCCCTACCTCTGACCTGGCACCAGCTCTGGTGCTCCTGAGGCACTGCTGTCAACTGGTTCAGGTCACTGCTCCACCAGGACAAAATGGTCCTCAGCAGGGTCTCTGATGGGTGCTAGAGCTGATGTGAGGGTGGTGGGGAAGAGAAAGGAGCGAGATCTCTCTTTCAGCAGTGGTGAACCGCTAGCCTGGCGCTGCTGTGTGTGGGAACATGGATAGGTGTTGCGTTACAACATTATTGCGCAAGCAGTATGATTGCCAGCAAACGATGATAGTTCTGTCCCTCTCCTAAAGAGATTTCTTCTCGGACATGTTGTTGATGCTGGTATAAATCAGCACGGCTCCAACCAGCATGTCATTTGTCTGGTAGACTATGAGATGCTCTTGCGAAACTGGCCTGTGTTTAAAGACTCTGTCTTGATCATATTGACCCTAATGGAAATCCAAGCTGCGAAATGGCTCTTTCTTCCTCTCCTTCACCCTCAGATAGGTACTTGTGCCCCCAATGCACATTATTGAACAACTGTTAGAAAAGAAAAAATCACACTTCAGTTTTCCACGCTTCAAACAAAGCCTGTGAAGTCCCCGTTCCAGCCTGCCGAAGCAGCCTTTGCTTTGCAAGCAAATCTGTCGGAAGAGATGAGGGCTGGAGAGAAAATCGCCTCGGTGCTCGTGTATTTTGCTGAGGTTGAAGGAGGGCAGCGTGATATTCTTGCACAAAGCATTTTCTATTTCAGTGTATCTTAAGTAGCTTGGAACAAGAAAAGAAAGCCTTTTCTTGGGTTTACTGAAACCACGAAGCTGTCATATACGTGGGGACCATCCCGAACAAATAATGGGGTGGCAGTGGCCTGGGGGAGGAAGGAAGGAGAAAAGGGTTTAGTGTAGAAAATGAAGCTCACAGCCAAAGATGGACTTAACCTGATAAGTAGGCTTGAAATACGAGCTGAGATGCTAATCCCCTCGGGACAAATCTGAATTCTCCTTTTGGGGGTGACTTTCTACCTGCTTTGAGAACTTGGAAAAACCCTTTCTAAAAACAGAGAAAGGAGGACGTCTGTTGTCGAGCAAAAAGCTTGATTATCACAAGATGGTATTCTTTCCCGTGATGTACTTTGGCTTAGAATTTTTGGATGAAGTATAAATATTGTCAGTAAAGAATAATTAGGAAAAAACCCAAAACAGAACACAATCACAGCAGGAGATGCTAGAAGCAAGGAGGAAAACACTTTTTTTTTTTGCTATGGCAGAAGCAGAGAGGCAAGGTAGCTGCGTTGCAGAAGAGCTGCCTGAAATGTAGGAGATGTAAGGAGGGAATCCCCTTCACTCTGGTTAGTGGAGGGCAGCAGGTAGACTCGTACTTGGAGATACAGGCGGGGGATGAAGCGACCCAAAATGTCAAAGAGATCGTGGGGCAATTTGCTTTGAAATGACAGGGAAGGTTGTGGCAACTGAAGACTCCCGAGATCAGTATGGGGACAGTGGAGTTGCCTGGCAATGTCATTACTGTCCTGAAAGGATGCTCGAGCAAGAAAGTATACAGGGAAGCAGGTGATGTCAAAAAGCCGTTACAGCTGAGTGGTCCTGTACTGTGATAAAGCCAGGCCCTTAGCTTTGCCACAGAGAGGACAGCATAGATGAAGAGCAAGGAGCCAGGACCCCCATGAGGCATCGCCAGGCTGAGATGCCAAGACAACCCTGTGAAGGCCCTCAGAGGCACAGAGGACACAGATTGTCTTGTAGAGGAAAGGAGGGGGTGTGAACAGAGCAAAGGACCGGACAAGCTGGGTGTCTAGTTTATGTGTATTTTTAAACTTTTAGGTCCCTACGGTCTCTGCTGGAAGCATGATGCAAGGTCAGACTCAGTGGTCTGTACCAGGCAGTAAGAGCTCTGGAAAGGTCCCGCTATCCTGCCTCACCTCTTGCTGTGCCAGTGCCGAGGCCTGTCCAGACACAGAAATCTTCAGGATTGGTCTGAGCATTATTTTAATGAAGGATTTTTTTTTTTCCTTTTTCTGAGCTTATGCAGCAGCTTTTGTTGTTTCTGGCAATGAAACGTTCAGGAAGCACCTGAAGGGATGGGGATGCGGTGCTGCTCTAACCAGCCAGGGTTTCAGGGTGGCTGTGTTGGGTCTGAGAGCAGCACTGATCCAGCACTCCTCCCCCCCCCGAAATCCCCTGGTCCCCAGTGCGGTGTCTGCGGGCCTGGAGAGAGTTGAGGTTAGTCCTGGCCAGGTTCCAGGCAGATCCCTGGGGTCCCAGGGTGATGGAGCCTCTGTGTAAATGTTAAGGCAATCCAAAGGGATAATATCCAATCCCAAAAGAAATATCGCTATTCTCATCTGAGTAATGGAAACTGAGACTCAGTGCTGAGATGACTCTCCCAAGGTGAAGAGGTGGGTGTCTAGCAGCAGCAGAGGTCCCAGGTGGCCTCAGTTTTGGTCCCACTTACAGTCTCCCTTTCTCCCTCACTTTGCATTTTGGTGTATGACCTATACGTGTTGAAAGGTTATATGAGAAATTTATCACGAGCTTTCTCTCAGGTTTCACCCTATCCTGGTAAACCATGAACAGCTGTCCCGTGAATTTCCATTCTTTAACCAGGAGCAACAAACCCATGGCTTGTATACTCTTCACCATGTGCAGTGGGAGTGAGGAGTAGGTCAAGAGCGGATCTTATTTCCTATGGGGAGCTGCTCTTTTTTTTTTAGTTCTTTTTTTGCTTAGTTACTTCATAAACTTCAGTCCCAGTTACCACTTAGCTCTCAGTGGCATTTCCATATCACAGAGCTGTTGCTTCATTCCAGGTTTTCAACAACTGAAATATATCATGGGATTTTGTTGTAATGCAGGAAATTGCCTTCCCATTAACAATCTGCCACTTCTGTAAACAAGAACTCCACTGACGTGAAGTGTCGGCGCTCAACGGGAAGGCTCCTGACTACCTTAGCCAACTGATGCCTTTTCTCAACGGCAGCCCTGGGTGTTAGGCATACCTACGTAATGACACGATTGCCTGCCTTGATTTTGAGGGCAGGGGCTAGATGCCTGCTCCAGGATAGCTGGAGGCAGAGGACGTGCACTGGAATCCCTCCCAGCCTGCTCTTTAAGCGTGCTTTGCTACCGAAGTTCCCTGAGGTCACGGGGTTGCATGTGGGGATTTTTTTCCCCTCCCTTTAATAGCATATTAATAGCAGTATGTGTATTGTAGATGATAATATAGCTTTTTTAGCAAAGCCCACTTGTCTCTCACATAGGCTGCTTATTCTCTCCTGCTAGCACGGCTGCTTTGACTACGTAATGACAGCGGCACGGATATATGGACTGTGGCAATGGGCTGGCAGCCACTTCATTGTCAGCTCCCCTTTGTTCTCCCGGCAAAGACGAGGCACAATAGGGAAGGTTTCATCCACATGTCAGACATATGAGGGACAAAGGGATGACGGGAACCAACTGAACTACACGATCCAAGTCGCACCGAGAAGCACGCTCTTTCAGCTCAGTTTAGCGACGCTGTGGTGGCTGACCATCGTGCTGGTTGTAATTAGCCAACAAGCAATTAATTTATGGTAAAGCCCCTATGCCACCTTAGACCTTGCAAAAGGTCTTTTCACATGGTGGGTTTTAGGGGCTGTATTAACCCTTTGCCTCTGAGCTGCATCTTGGGTTGGTGGTGGATGTTCAGCATGGGAGCAAGGCGAGGTTTGTCAGAGAGATGGGACCTTTCCTCTGGGCAGCTCATCCTCTCGGGAGGAAGCAGCAGCTCTCTGGCACATGCAAGTCCTTAATCGGGACTAAAGCAGAGATGCAGCAGACATCAAAGTGGAATCTGGGTTGAGAACAATTGCTCTGAGATTAACTAGAAATGTTAATCAGCTAAACCGTCTGAGAGAAAATGTGGTTGGTACCCGTGGAGCAGAAGGGATGCCAGTAACGAGAGCGGTGGTAAGGTGGCTGCTTCCTATGGGAAGACCAGAGGGAAGAAGTAATTTACAGCCTGTGGCACAGGTTAGCGGGAGGAGAAAAATTATAATCTTGTAAAACTCGGTATTTCTATTGAGTCTG
This sequence comes from Cariama cristata, assembly GCF_000690535.1. NCBI lineage: Eukaryota > Metazoa > Chordata > Aves > Cariamiformes > Cariamidae > Cariama > Cariama cristata. The sequence continues at coordinate 168,257 of NW_009607654.1, read as the reverse complement.
CACTTTTTAATGCTTGGTAGACATATAAGCCCCATTGCAGGGTCCTCGTTTGAAGTGTTACACTTCATCTGTTGCATGGTATTTCTCGAGAGCTTTTACCTGCCACAGCCAAATGTGGGTCATCTTAAAGGAATCCCCTTCAGACCCCCTCCCCGGGCCAGCTTACACAGGGCTTTCCTGGGATGCCTGAAATAAGAAGCTAAGGTCACCAGAGTTGAGGGGGAGAGACAAGAGGGGATGGGAAATATGCCCAGGTTGGATTTTTTTCAGTAGTCTCATTTTTACCGCCAGATATCGGCGTAAATGTGAACCCTCAGGAAAGATGCTTATTAAGTCTATGGGGAAGATGACTGAAAAATTTAGCATAATGATTTTCATCACAAAGTGCTTGTTTGTCAGCTGGAACTTTTTGAATGAAAGAGGCAATAGGGAGGTTTGGGGTTTTTTTTTTTGAAGAAAAAGTGTGGTTATAGTTGTTAAACTGGTGTGATATGTGTGGTTTTGCAGTTGGATGTGATTTGTGTAACGAGTACCAGTGCAACAGTTCACAATTAGCCAAATTTACGTTTTTGTCTGAACCAAACAGAATTCAGAATATCCTATCAAGATTTTTAATTTTGTCCTAATTTGGAGTGGAAAATGTTTGACAATGCGAAAATTCTCGTAGGATGGGGAAAATGTTTCAGAATGTTTTCTACCAAGGTGAAACCCTAAAGTGAGGGGGTTTTACTTACTATTTTTTTAATTACTTGCTATGACTTAAAAGAGAGAAAAGTTATTTGGAATTTCTCAGAGCTTTGATCTATGTAATTGCAGATCTCCTACTGTTTTCAGATAAAGGTATTTAGTACTGAATTAGAGAAACTATACGTAGTTGTATTTCAGATCTATCTGATGTATTGCCAGTGGGTACAGGATGGGTTGGTTTATCTGTGTATTGCTGTCCCAGTATTTTGAGACATCACTGAGTTTCGTTCACAGAGTTTCAGCGAACTGAAGGTAAAAGATTTAATTCACTAGAGTTCACGGTTTCTAAGTTTCACGTGAAATCCCGAGCGTTACGTAGAGACTCCTGAGGCTGTGGCCTCCTGCAAGAAAGCACACAGGGCAAATAGTTTATTCGGGAGAAGGTGGAAAGCTTCACTCATTTGTCAGATCCAGAACCTTTGCTTTTAATTGTCAAGCTACCGAAAGACAAGGAAGTTCCTTTGACAAAGTAATTTTTATTTTGCATATAGTGGTAAATGCTGAAGATGCCACAGTAGCAGGGTGTAAACACTATGTGCATATGACAGACCTATTACGTTTTCTGATCCTTAACATTTGGTTCTCTTTACCCCTTTTGTTACTCTCTAGCAGCCCACAGGGACCTTCTGCAAACAGATGTCAAAAATACTGTGCCAGGAGCACTGGTTTCCCATGTCCCCAGACCGGGAGCTCTATCTGCGATGGCATCCCAATGGTAGGGGATCCCTGTTCGGCTTTTAAACAAGGCAAGGGTTTTGTTAGTCTTGGGCACCTGGCTTCAAAAAGATATCCCTTCTGCTTAGCTCTGAGAGACTGGGGATATGTCGCATAATCGTGTATTTCAGTCTTTGGAAATAAAATTCTCCAAGAACTGTGCTGTTAGGTATAATGCAGCCAAAGGAAAGGGCATAAATATAGTAATAATCATAGTATATTATTGCGGAGAGCTACTATGAAACAAGAATGGGTTATGCAGAAAGTGTGTTACTGGAGATATTAATTTCTCATGGAAATGTATTTTTTAATAAAATTACATTTCTGATGCCATTTATACTGGTGTAATGCTAATGGCCTTACTCTGCTCTGGCGCAAGATTTCCTCCGCTCTGTTCCAAATCCCTATGAGGTGAGATGCCAAAAAGAGGCTCAACCATCTTGAAATGGGTATTTGCGTTTGTGGGTTCAAAAGTACTTGCTGCTGAGAAGAAATTTACAAAAAGTGCAGTTGCAAATAGCTGAAAAATGTGCTGTAGTCTAATAAAAAAAAAAACAACTAAAAAGGTGATACTAATTGTAGAGGCATTGGAAAAACAGTGTAAAATTTAAATCCTGGTGAAAAAATTGCATGTAACTAGATGCAGAGGATGGCCCAGCAGATCAGTAGTGGTAGGTGACAGGGATACTGTGTTTCTCGCCCCAATCTCCAGCCGCCTCCGAGACTGTAAATCCATCCCTTGGGCTGTGAAAGATGCCTACACCTTGTTGTTTGTGCAGAGGTGTAGCATCCCCCCGGTCGGCACGGTGTTGTACCCAGGCAGAGGAGAGCTGTGAGAGAGAGGGCTGCTCCGCGCATCCCTATGAGCTTGGATGCTGATCTGAAAAACCACCTTCAGTTTAACCAAAACCTGTTTTCAGCATATTTTTCAGGCTAACAGTGACAGGCATCCCACATGCTGGCAGGCATCCGCCTCTGCCTGCCCAAAACCGTGAAGAATTGTAGGGAATTGGGGAATTTGTTGCCTGCCTGATCTCTTTTTCGCACTTAAGCTATACATAGCAGCGCTAGCTTGGGGTCATTTAAGGCTCCTTCCTATGGCTGGAACGTTTTTCTTTTCCAGCATTCACAAAGGTGACAGCGCGGACAGGGTTTGGTCACCACTGTTTTACGCCAAGATTTAAGGTATGTTCACAAATGTGTTGCTGTTGAAGCCTAACCCTAACAGGGCAGAAAGTCAGCCCTTAGGCTTGGGTCTAAATCCACTGGGCCCAGCAACCCGAGCGGGATGCTGTCCTCTCTCCTTTCCCTCTGCTCATTCCTCATCAAAGCCCTGGTTCACTGAAGCACTTGGAAATGCACTTAAAAATGAACTATGCTTTAGTTCAAATATTGGAAGGATGTGCTTGAATCCAGCTAGTTTAGGAAAAACTAATTTGAGTTGTTTGGCTAATGTAGGCTGATTGTGCCAAACCGCCCAATCTCAGAGCTGGGTAGCTGGGTCCTACTATGGGTTTTGTTTTGCTGATTTATGTTTTCCCTGACCAAAAATAGATGTATGAATAAACCCTTGTTCTATCTCTGGTGTAGAAAACCTCTTTAAATTGTGTGTGCATACTTGCACCTTCTATAATTCTACTTAGAAGATATAATTAAATTTATTTTTAGACATAAGACGGCTTTTCTGTTTTTATGTTTGTTGAGAATCAGGAAGACTTTCTTTTTCAAGTGTACTGTACGTGACGTGCTCATCTTCACGTTCATATCTAAGATGACATGCTCATCTTCCTGCTGTACTTTAAATCACTCCTTAAGAATACGACTTGGGGGAAAAAGATATTTTGTTGCATGGAGAAATAATCCTTTCCACAAATGAGAATTCCAGTGGTCTGCAGAGGAAATTCCTATTAAGCAAAATATTCTGTAGATGAGCACTCAAAGGAAGCTACCCTGAAAATGTGTTGTTCGTATTTGAACATATTATTTAATTGCCATCTAATCTGAAGATACTGAAGTAATACATTATGTGGCCTGAAAATGAATGTGTCATGTTTTGAAACAGACATTTACATGCCAAATACAGTAGCAGATTTAAAAAACATAAATACTATTTAAATGAGCATAAATAAATGGGTGATTTGGTAAAATGTTGCTGTGGAATTATAGCTGGTTAGCTGAGTATGTAATTCTACAATTTTTTAAATGTCTTTCAAAAATGAATGGCTGTAACTAAAATAATTCATTAACAGTAAGCGAAATATACAGCCCTTGTTTTTATCAGGTTTAATCAAATAAATTCCCAAATACTTTACAAGCTGGGTTAAATGTCTAGAAACCGGTATTGTACCTCTGATCTGACAAAGAAATGCCTGTCTCTCTGCAAATAAATAATACCGCCCTTCTCCGTATCTATTCCAGTCTGGAAAAGCTTGCCTTTTCTTCAGGAATTTTGTTCCATTTCTCAGTCCAAAGTGAGATGGGTTGACGAACCAAGGGCAGACTTAGAATATTATGGATTTTTTTTTTCCACCTTGGTTGATTAACCTCATACATTTTATTTGAATAATGTCTAAAAAGCTCTGATTAACAACGGCTAATCTGCCCCCCCCCTGATGCTTGCTATTGATTTTGCCTGCAGTAAACTCATCTAATTGCCCTCCGTATCAGAGGTAGGGTGGGTATTGAAATAACCAACGGGTCTGTGTCCCTTTGAGAGCTGTCCGAGTAGCAACGGGGAGTGGGGTGACTCTGGGGGGCACTGGGAAAAAGCTGGGCCGTGGAGTTGGGTAAGGAGAGGATTTTTTTGCTGAGCCAGTGGGGCGGCGAGTCCCAGAGCAGCAGCGTTCGGATGCCATCCCACTCCTGTGTGAAGGGAAGAGTCAAACCCAGAAGGGAGATGAGGAGGGCAACGTGTTGATTGTTGTGCCAGGGGAGAAAGAAGGGGCTTATCCAAAAACAGCTGACCGATTGAAATGCCTTTCAGGTCTTTGGGTCTCAGGGGGTTTTAGTACCACCCCCAAAACGATAGTGTTCACATAACTGTAAGACAACATCTGTTATTACTTTCTTTGATAGCATTGTGTTTGCGGAGGCTTTGGCATTGTCTATAAGAACTAATGCTCTGTTGAAACTTGGGTGTTAAAAAGCAAACTCTCAGCCTAAAAGCAAAGTGTTTTCTTTAATAAAATGTGAAGGCCCTGTATTTTTTTGTTACCTGTTTATAAAAGTACATCAAAAGAGAAGTTCAAGCAGATTTATTATGCATTCTAGTAGAGCAAAAATGCCGTTTTCTTTTTTGAAACCGCGTTTCAGAAGCGATTAGTCAATAATGCAGACTTATTCTGATGTTTAAAATGAGGTGTCTGTATGTGAGTTATACTGTGATGCATTGTTTTTTCATTGATAGCTTCACGTGGATTGCAGTTTCTGGTTTTATTTAAGTTGCAGTAGGATAGGCGTATCTATTTATTATCCCAGTAAAAACAATATTAATAAATTATCTGAAGTAGCTCAACCAGGTTGTTTTTCCCCCTCAAATAGTCCCGTTGCTGATTTGTCAGGGCAGTAAGCTATCACGTTCCTCTCAATACCTATTCTTTTTCTTGCAGCTTTCTGCGCTGAGTATGTGTTTTGGAAACAATCCAGCCTGATCCTACAAATCCTGTTTGTCTCTGTGGTTTGTTTTACAAGAGCACTCACACGAGATAGGGGTGTGGGGGGGGGGAGGTCCTTTACCTTTTTTTTTTCCCCCCGAAAAGTCAATAAATGGTTGGCAGATCCTGACTCACTTTTTGCTGCTTGTCCTTGGGCTGCCACGCGGTGTGGTTGCCACAGTTACATCCAGCCAACATCACAGATACTCTAACGCTCACCTCTTCCACATCTGTTCTGTGTTTTCTACCAAACTGCTTGGAAGAGGAAAAAAACAATTGGGTTTTTAGCATTACAGCTGACACAGTGTGATGTTCTTGCTGCATGGTGACTGTCTCCCGCGGGCTGGCAGCTAGTCCTCATCCAAAGGGATTCTCTGCTGTCTTTAGTGATGTCCACAGAGTAGTTTTTCTTGGAGGCTTGGTGTTTGCTGTGGTAAGAGATCACTTTTCTGTCCAGTTTGTGGTAGGTTTGGGAAGATGCCCCGGCCTTCTGTAGGCTTTGTTTCGGTGGGCAGTGCATCAGCACCGCAAAGTCTGCCGAGAAATGCTGGTGGTATGAACGTGTTTATGGGGTCAGTTGTTCATTATGTCGCTGGATGCAGCAATTAGCAACCTGTGGACCAAGAGAATGAGATGGGAGATGCCAGTAGGGAGCTAAGGAAAGGTCTAATAGGGACAGCTTACATGGACCACATTAACTGGTGTACTGGAGCGTGACAAAAGCAGAGCTCTTGCTTTAGGAGACCTTACAAAGCACAATGCACTGCACTGGTTGCCTCTCCGGTAGCTGGTGGAGAAAGGATGGTAGGAGATGTGTCTAAGGCAGGAAAAGAAGGAGAAGCCGAACTAGAAATCTTTGAATTTAGAAATGGGATATTTGTATTTGGCCCAACTACAAATAGGGAGTGAGCACTGAGGTTCGGTGAAAGGAATTTTAACAGGCTCAAATGGAGATGGGAGTGAAACTGTTCTTGTAGTTGTCTGTAGTAGGGACTGAAATATGATGGTACCTCTGAAAAAGCCCCAGAGATGCTTCAGGACCAAGGTAGAATAAATGAAGGCCCAAATCACAGACACATTTGTGAGGATTAAACCCAAAGGTTGGCTTTTGAATGATGATGAGACTGAGAAGCATCAGGGTTTGGGATACGAGCAGACTTTGTGGAGGAAGAGAGGAGTGAGTCAAAAATTAATCTGGAGGAAGCTGAAGCAGGAAGGGCTGAATGAAGCAGGTGAGCGAAAGCTGATGGGAAGGTGTGCGATACACAGGCAAGGCTGAGGCTGGGGGATTATCCTAGTGGCAAAAGGCTGCATGTATGAATCGTCAGCCTAGAAAATGGCACCCAAATGTCTGACGACAGGTGGGACTCACCAGGAAGGGAGGCTGAGGCAAGAACAGCAAAAATCCTGAAAAGGTAAGCACAGCGGAAAGGGCAGCTTTTCAAGCACCGGCGTCAAGGCGTTTAGCAGTTAGGAAGAGGAGAACTTGATTGCTATCTCCTGTTCTGAGCATAAGGAGGATTGCTAATGAGTAAAATATTTCAAAATGGAAGAAAATGTTGAAAGCAACAAAGTCAGTCATATTCTGAGCGAAGCCAGGGAGTCCTGCCAGAGAAACAGAGGAGCCAATGCAGTGAGTTGTCTCCTTGGTTATTCTTCTCTCTCCTTGGCATTATGCTTGCTGTTTGTGAAGGCTCCTTCCAGGCTGCTCGATCCACGCAAAGAGAGCGGGAGTCGAGGCCTTTCACTTGGATGTAAAACCTGGGCAAGCCGGAAAATTGTGCAACCCCTGGAAGAGCTGTTATGTTATGTGTGTTTATTATTCAGCTTCCACCCTGCGATGCTGTGTGCCAGAACAGAAAGAGCTGCTACAGCTGGGGGGGTGGCGGGTGCGGGGGAGAGGGAGAATGAGGGGGACAGGGCGAAATGAGAGAGCACAAGGTACAGAGGGAACGGGTGGGCTTGGGTAGAAAGCAGAAAGGAGTCGGGAGAACCTTTGGTGCGAGAAACGTTAAAAGCCCAGCCAGTGGGAGCTAAGGGAATATAACTGAAAAGTATGAGCTATGAGAGGGAAATACGTAAGAGCGCTGCGGAGGAAACTGAATTTAGTGTTACTCGGTGTGGGTGGCTGTTTCCCATCCCCCTGTCTTCACTTGGATGCAGTTCTTCTGAGTGATGAGGTGACCTCAGCTGGTGAGGACAAATTCAAGATCTGTGGTATTGTTAGAGCCTGTTCTGGAGGTGCGTTTCTTGTCTTGCTTTTGAGAATTAGGACAGTTACTTTATAATAACGGGAGTGGGATTTCACCATAAAATGCCACTTTAAGTAAACTACAACTTTATGCAGCAGGTAGCTGTAAAATAACAGCCCAGGCAAGGGAAATGATGTATGTGAGGAGAGGACAGCAAGGGGAGGGTGAAATTCTGAAAAGAAGCCTTTGTGTTCCTTTCTCTAAGCTACTAAGTGTTTTGCTGGTAACCATATTGCCTCCCTGTGCGTCTGGAATGCCATTTGTTTTCTCTTCACAAGCCATGCTGCAGGGAGTGCAAATTGAACAACGAAGTCAGTTCTGAACGGTGTAAGAAATGCGTCTTGGCATGCCTTGGATATTTTAGAGTGTGTTCACGTGTACCCTCTCGAGGCTGTAAGTTCTCCGGGGCATGAACTGGGACTTTTTCCCTGTTTGGGCTATTTTGAATGATCTGTTCACGCTGCCCGTAAAGAAAGATCTGTGATTCCCAGTTCTGCAGAGGAGAAGCAGGGCATCTCCCATTTGGCAGTGAGCACCTTAGTGTCTCACCAGAACAGCCTGCAGCAGTCTTGGGCGGATTAGCGAACTTTTCCTTTGTTCTACCCTGAAGTCAAACCTAACTCTGCTAATTTTGATCACATCACTGTGGACAGTGACGGTCTGGGTCCTGCAATCCTTCATACTGATGCCTTTGTTCTCCTCTTTGGCTTCCTCAACTTTCACAATCCCGCCGTGCGAAGTGCAACTGCAAAGATTTATCTTCTGAAATCTGCGGCTCTTTCCATGTCAATCTCCTCCTCAAATCCCTCCACAGTTTGTCCTTCATCACATCAAATTCAAGTGTTCTTGCTACTTGTTCTTTGTTTCACTGCCCTTTCCTGATTCATTGCACTGATCTGCCTTTATTTCTTAGGAAATAATGTTGCCGCTATACATCTGTCTAAATTTTGAACCCACTTAATGATTTCAGCCAGATTTGACAGAACAGTGGGTATTTCCAAGATCTGATGCTTCTACAGGTGACGTGTGAATAGGTGGCAGAGTGAAGGAGAGAGTCCACGTTACTGATGTTATGGAAGGAAAAGGGAATCGGTTGGACACCCGAGGATCTCTCATGTGACAGCTCTTGTACCCCAGGCTTCCTCAGTTCTGGTGCCTGGTCATTATTTTTTTTTCTCAGGTCGGACACTCCCTTGCCGCCTGCATCTTGCTGTCCCAGATTCCCAGGGAAAGCACCTCGCCATGCCCTTCCATTGTGTTCCTCGGTAGAAGATGGCTTTCCTGGGTTGATTTGCTCCCTGTCCCTCTGAATTATTCGCTGTTCCTGGGGTACTGTTCAAAACAAAACGTTTGTGGCAGATGAGGGGAGGATGCAGCGTACATTTTGCTTTCACCTGCCAGCTTCTCCACCCCGTCTTTCAGGTTTCTCACTTCCTTGGCATGCTCCTTTGTTTTTCTGCTTTACGTATAGGTACATAGCAATTCGCAGACAGTGATGTATATTTTAAACAGATTAAGTCCCTTAGTGTGGATCCAGTTATACTGAGACACTTTTGGCTGTAATAGGTCACCCAGAGCAGGCTACAACAGGAGGGCTTTGACAGCTCAGCTGTACGCTTTTGTGGGCTTCGCTTACTATTGTCTGTTCCTGCCCCAATGTTTTCAGCGTTGTCTGTCTGCTTGCATATAGAGTGCTCGCCAAGTTTGCCTACATCTGCTTTGCTGTATGGTCATCTCGGTAAAAAATCGTAGCCCCAAATGAAGTAGTTTTCCTGCAGCAAATGCTATCCTCTGGGCCAGGGATGCTGCATCCGTTTGGAAAAAGCACTTATATATTGTTGGAGGAAGACTGTTGGCTTGTCTCACGTAAGCACGACTAACCTCCCCGTGCTGTAGGCAAGGGGATCAACTTTTGGCCAAGACTAACCCTCCCTCTCTCCAGGTCCCTGAGAAAAACCACTCCCCAAAGAAATATACTGTGGTATATTGACCTGACCCTTGTGCCTCATTGCCTCGTGCATATTTATTCATTTCAGTAATAGATGCGGAAAAGGAAAAACACTTAGACAGCCACTGTGAAAATGAGAGTATTAAACCCCTCAATTGAAAGGAACATATGGAGAAAAGAGATGAAACGGATCCCCCTCCAAAAGGCCATTATTTGGCTACACCTCGGAAGGAAACAGTGTGCCAGCTGCTGCTATAGCCCTGGAGGAAAAAAACATTTTGCAGCAGAGTGGAGGCGGGGGGGAAGACTATTGGAGTCCCTTAAAAAACATGGACTTCTCCGTAGTAAGGAGAGGAGAAACGGAGCGCTGGATTGAAATGAAATCCTGCAGCATTGAGAGGCTTGTGATCTTTCTCGTCGGTTGACTCCTTAGCCCTGCAGCCGTAGGAGCTGGCTGACCTGTGTGGTGGGTACTCGTGGTTCAGCGCGCGGAGCAGTCCGCAGCACTTATCCGTGCTTACGGAAAGCTCACGGCGCCTCTGGAAGCCCAGCAAGGTCCTTACCCTAGTTTTAGAAATAACCAAAGTGAATTGCTCAAGGTAGTACAAAGCATAGTGATGTTGCATGGCAGCCATAGCAATAATGGCACGCAGCGCTTGGATAGTTTTAAAATCCTACTGATGCAGAGCGATGCCACGTGAAAGTGGTAGCAGAGAGGTCTGGAGAGCAGCAAAGGCAAACCCGAGTGCTCAGGTGGGCTACTCGCCAACGTGGCTGTACTGCTTCCAGTTCTGGAAAAGCCCTCGCTTGGGCTTTTCCCCATCGTTTCATGGGGGGAGATAAGCCCTGAGACCCCGTTACAACTTGCACAGCCTCCACTTTGGCCAGCAGCTGCCCTGACCTCTTCGTACAGCCCCAGCACCATGGGCATCGTGCCAGTGCCACCGGGTGTGCAAGAAATGGGGATTATAAAGACATCATTTTCTCCTTTTTTTTTTTTTGAGCGATGTTGCTATTTCATAGGATCTTTGAGAGAAAGAGATTAGATGGACTGAAACTCATTATCAGGGTAAGAGGGGGGGAAATCCTTCTGGTGATGAGAGAGGCTTCAGCGCATCCCCATCCCCACTGGGATAAGGTTATGTTACGATGCTATTGTAGGAAGACGTCAGACCGGCTGAAAATATCCACTGCCGTGCAATTTTGCAAAGCTTTTAGCTTGGGAAGCAATGCTTGTTTTTCTTCAGTAAATCCCTCAAGAATAAATTCAGGAAGTTCCTTCCAGATGATAAACTGTCTCATGTAAAAGTGTGTTCAGCAAGAGGAAAGAGCAGCCATGGTATCACACCGAAAAGTGAAATTTAACTTTGTGAAGTGTTTCTTTAAATGTAATTTAACAGAATATACGCTTACTTCTTCCGAAATGTCAAAGGGTTGTACTTATGAGAGTGCAGCTTATTATTCCCTAGAGGATGAGTAACAAAACGCGAATAAAATAATTAAAGAGAAAATTCACAATCTTTTTATGGATATTTCTATTAAAAAGATTAACAAATGCAACGCAACCCCCAAAGCAAACAGCCAAGTACTGTAGCGTATGTTTGCGTGTCTGTGAAAGTGTCAGTATTTTCCAGCTGCTTTTAACTCTTTCAAATATTATATGGCAGCATTTCAATCCTGTTATATTCCTTTTCTCCTTCATCCTTCAGTAAGCGCTACCGGGGCCTCTGTCTCTGCTGGGGATGGAAATTCTCTTGGTAAAAAAGATGTTGACCAAAATGTCTAGTGGAAAGTGCAACTAATGCAGGGTACGCCGGGCAGTAGATAAAATCACCCAGAATTTACCTATCAAAGTCAGGTGGTTTCAAGTCGACGCAAAGCTCTGCGAGCTTACAAAAAAAGAAAGAGCGCGAGGCAGAGCTGAGGGTGAGGGAGCTGCAGAAATTCAACTTTTACCGCCTGAAGTGTAATGGGTGGGGAGGAAGGGATGTCTGGTTTTGTCTTTTAACAAGAGGCCAGAGTGGCTTTAAGCTGATTTGTCAGGTGACGGTCTTGAAGGGACTCTAAGTTTTTAACTTATTCTCCTTGCTCATAAATTCCATTAATACCTTTCTCCCCTGGAGGCAAGTGCAGTGAAATTGTGTAGTTATTTGGTGTCATGCAGCTATGAAGGGTCTGTAAGGGTCTTATTAGGCCAACCTATTTTTTTTTAAAGATTTTCTTTTAGTAGAAGAGAATTTTTTCTGTATAAATTATGTATGTCTTTATCGGGTGTGCTCTACCATAATGCATAAAGCTAGGTAAACCCCACCCCAACACATGAATATTGAGCGAATATTGCTCTACATCTGAAACTCTCTGAGTTTTCCTGGTGCCAGCGTGTCAGCTGAAGCCAGCTCCTCTCTAACCACTCTGCATCGTGGATCTCGGTCCATTCGAGACAAACTGTAGGACCGCAAAGCTCTTGAGATTAAAACTCTGGACATTTCACATTCATAAGCATTTTTTTTTAATTTTTTTTTTGTCATTTGGGACATAATGCACAAACTAAAATCAGGGTGACCCCACGGGCCGGGTACCTACGGAGCCATTACAATGTATTTATTCTGTAATCCTCAAAACTAGGAGGGATTTATACAACAGACTAAGGGCTTCAAAGGAGTCAGTTCAGCCTTCTGGGTGGAGAAGGCCACTTTTTAACCCTTGCAGGGTCAGCTCCTTGCCAGATACACCCACCTAAGCAGCGGATGAAGCCCCCAGGCCCTGGTGGGGAGGACACACGAGGTTTGGTGTCCAGGGTAGGGATGACAAAGCTGTGATGGGACCCGGGAGAAAACTAGGGATGAAGGTGTGCCTTCTTCGGATGGACACCTGAGCCATTCACACCTCTGTTCCCAGTACTCAGGATAGCTCCGTAGAAATCGGTTAAGACGGATATTATCATACATAAGACTAAAACACCTTCTCAAGAACTTGAAAGGCCAGAAAGACCGCTTTTTCTCAGCCTGCATGGCGCACAGCACTGATGCTTGTAGCTTTTCATAACACCTTTATGAAATGGCATTGGCTTTTTTCTTTTAACAAGGAAGGCCAGCAAGTTTAAGGCAATACAGAAAATTTTTCCAGCTCCAGTTGCATATATTTTACCTGAGTAATATTTCCAACATTTCTCCCACTTGCTTTTAGGTAGTTTTAATCACTATGAAAGGTGGGTTGGTACCTGAGAGACTGCTGTCCTTTATTAATCTGCTTAGCAGGTGCAGCACTGATGTAACTGGGAGAAAACATCCGATATGATTCTAATAATGAACTTCTGTGTCTTCCCAAAAGGTCTTCCTCCTCGGATGGGCTTACTTCACGTCGTCCTTGGTCCTTTAAGGAGATGCTCTGTGCATGGGGCATGCCAGATGCAGCTGGACATCTTGCAGTGTGGAGATCTTCCTCGTAAGTACTGTTCTGAGACCAGAACCTGCACCCTTGCTTCGTGGGTGCTGCTGTGTAAGCGCTAGCTGTCGCTGAGGTTTGAAAGGTTCTATTCAAGTTTTATAGTGGCTGAAATAGATCATGAGTTAACTATTGGGTGGCCCAAGTGAAATGAAAAGGTGTAATAAGAGCCATGTGGATACTAGGAATACAAGTTTCAGGATTGTCAATCCACTTATATAGTAAAATCTTTTAAAATATCTTGTTTTAAGAGAAGGCAAAGCAAGTAAGCTGGGAAATTGAAGGCTGTGACACCATTCAACTTCTAGTTCTTTTTTTCTTGCCCATCAGTCTTTCCACTCTTAACTTGGGAATCATTTTCAGTGTGGACTCATTCTCTCAAAGGAGCACTGTGTCGGCTTTATTCTGCAGGCTCTCCTGGCAGTAACAAAAATTGAAGACCTCAGGTGTCAAATATGGTGTGCAATGATCACATAGAAAAGGGTTAACCAAGCCAGCCAGAAGAGGGGTTACCTGCTTTACTGCTGACACTGGTTGAGTCCACACTTTGGATCGGTCCTAGGGCCTTCTTGGTAGTGGTACCCAAGTAGCTGGAATAATTGTTACTCAAGTTTTAATGTGCTTTGAGATCATGTTACGTTAAAGATTTCTGGTATGAAATGACCTGTTTGATTTTTAACTTGAAAGTCTAAGATTAAAGTGCTTCATCTTGCAAACCACGTACCTGCATCTTGCTAGTTTGGCCGCAGTGATAACTGTAGGTAGATCCTTGATGCTTCTGCCCGAGCACTCGTGGTTGACAGAAATACTGCTGCCTACGATAGGAACGTTACCATATAACGGTTACCAGGGGTGCATTTTTGATGTGAAGATATACTTTGGGCATAAACACTTGAGAATGTTACTGCACCAAGCTGTTGCTTTCTGTTTAAGTCTGTTTCGTTGTAGCAGAGTAGGTATGGCGGATTTCATATTACAGTTACAGGCTACTTGGTCAGCTGTAACTGCAGGACTGCGTCTATATTGATGACCAAACCAGCACACTGGGTGGACAATTTTATTACTTTATTGTAACTTTTGGTAATGGACCAACGCCCAATGTCTGTCTGAGATGCATGTCTAAGGAAATGTGGCAACTTCTTTAACTTCTCCTGTCTTTGCTAAAGACTGAGAAGCTTCAAGGGTTTGGTAGCTGAGATCTTTTTAAATGCCTAATTAATGATTTATGAGGAAAGCTTTTTACCAAAGTGCACCTCCTTCTACCAGCAGATGTATGTAATCTATGTAAGCAGTGGCTATAAAGTCTTGTCAACTACTTTTTTTAATCACTGTTCTGATATTGCCTTAAAGCTTCACCCGAGACTGGAGCCTAGGTGAGTCTGGTGCAGGCACAAAATGAAAAATTATCTTTGTCTCAGGAAATGCACAACCTGAAAGGCTAAGGAAGGAAAGCGTTGCCAGGAAAAAACAAAACCCCTCAATTTCCAGGGGGAAGTTGAAGTGTATAGATCTTGTACAAAGCCACACAGGAAATCTTCTACTGGGAGGGTTATCACAAGCTACTGTGCTACTTCAGGATTACTCCTAATGTATGAAGAAAGAAATAACGATGGGTCTCAGGTTTATGAGATTTGGCTGTAGTGATATCTCTGGATAGCCCAACAGATAAAATTAGGCTCAGGCTTCTGCCGTCTTTAGGCAAAAGAAGAAATGGCTCCATACGATGTAAGAAGATGTATCATAGCTGCCTTTGATGCCTGTGAGTGGTGGAGGTGTAAAATCTCTGACGGCCGGGGAGAAAAGGGTCTGTAGGCTAAAGCTGGTGGTCTGGGGAGCCCAAGATTGTGTTGTCCACCTGAGCTGGGGACGGATGGCCGCGTTCGGCGTGCCTGGCTGCACGATCCCATGGGAGCGCTCTGCCTACGCGTTGTTTTCTGCATCCACCAGCTACATCACAGATCCAAATGCAGAAATCCACTACTCGGGGACATTATGTGGATTTGTGACACTACCTGTGGGACTCCAGATCCATAAACCAATGAATGGATTACAATGAGGCATAAATATAGTATTTTCATGGATGACATATAATCCTACTCAATTATTGTTCCTGTCATGTAAAGGGAAACTGTACCCATTTTTTTCATCCCTGCATGCTCAAATTTCCAAAGGAAAAAAATGCCCAGTGCAAAAGATTCAATCTCCTAGCTCCCTGCCTTTTTATCTATTGGCAATTTTAAAACTTATGTTTTCCATTATTAGGTGCTTCCTATAATGAGTTCTTTGCATCTCTAGAAGAGTATTAGATGGGAAATTCATTTGACAGAGGATGTGGAGTTTCTGGACTGAGCAGACTGGTATATCAGAGGTGCATGTCACATCGTGTGCTCTCATTTATGTCTGTATTGCAGTGCCTGGAAACAGTTTTGCCTTCTGCTTTGCTTCTACAAACTCTTTCTGGTTTTGAGAAACTACTGCAACTGTCGTTTGCTTCAGATAACTTAAAGAGCATAGTTGTTTTGGGACCCAGCGAGATCTGAAATGTCTCACGTGTAAAAACTTAATCCTTTCTGTTGGTACTGGATGGTTTTATGGGCGTGGATGCTTCACAATAGGGGGAACAATAAGGAAAATTGAGTTTGTATTTTGGTTCCTTTTAAGACTGAAATGCCATCTTGATTGTCAATCTGCCCTTTTTTTTTTCCTTTTTAAAGCTGCTCAGGCAGTAAGAACCTTTCTGATACATAAAGTTAAAAATATAATATCTTGAAATAGTGTTTTATTCGAGCATGAATATGTGGTGTTTGTCCAGCAGACATTTCTAATGCAGTGTGTTAAAGCCTTCTGCATGGTGCTGTAGGAAAAAAAACGGCTCTTGAAGCAAGAACTGTGATAGCTCCCCAACACTGTCCTGCGTGTGTTTTAGACCGCAGAGGCAGCTGTCCTGTAACGTTCGACGGAGAGTTCGTAATGGGCAGTGGGGTTTTTTCTGAATTCGTCCTTGCGTTCGAAAGAAATCAATCTTTCTAGTTACACATGGAAACGTGGGTGTCTCAAAACAAATACAAATATGTTACCCATAGTCAATCCCCCACAGGGATTTAGTCGGTGCCCTTTCTTTCTGGTTAGAAAAGTTTCAGGGCACCTGTGGTATGCTCTGAAACTAAAGCGAGTTTCCTTAGGCAAATGCAGTATTTACATTTTCCTATGTGGGCTGAGCTTTTTACTTGCATGTTACCCGCTGCTGTTGTGTGTTTTGTTTTGTTTTGTTTTTTCCTTTTCCCCCCCTCTCACCTCTATATACCCTTGCCACAGCCACAGAATCTGCTCTGTGCCTTTGAAAGGGCAGGGTCAGGCATGCACTGCTGTATTTATAACACAGGGATGGCTGCAGTTTTCAGCACAAGTGCTTTAATCATCCTTTCATCTAAAGGAGAAGCATCTGGTCCTAAATGTGCGCTTTTTTGCCCCTTCTGCTACAGTGCTACACGGATGGTTGATTAAACCACCCCTTCTTTTTCCTGGCAGCAGGGATGCGATGGCTTGCTACCTTTGTTCCCACTTGGGGCCTCTAAATGGGGCCATATAAAGGGAATAGTAATAAGGAAGTCCCAAGGCTTCCCCAAATTTAATCCGCACCCTGGCCCCACTGCTGAGCTGCTCTTATGTATGTTACTGGGTCTTAAAAAGAAAAAAAAAAAAGCACGTGAATGAAGTGATGCTGGGAACGCCAGCGAGGAAGCCAAATGCTGGGTACGCTTGTCATAAAACACCCAGGATGGTTTAAACCAAAGGACCCAACTGCAAAAAGAGCTTCTTTAGCCTGTGGTTTAGCTTAGATTTACACAGATACAGACTTTTACTATTTGCTTTACCCAGATACAGACATTTGCTATTTGATATTGCAAGTAGAGTTATGCCAAGTAAGATCTTCCCTTTCCTCTCCCTCCTCAAAAAAGTCTCAACATCATTTCCTTGCAGCTTTAGCATTTGAAAATTTAAAATTAAATGAAGTTGCATTTAGAAATGAAGTATCGTTACAATATGAAATATTGAAACGTATTAATATGTTGACACAAGATGGGATTTACTTTTCCTTGCAAATTGTGGCCAAAGCAATTTGCCAGAAATGAGATGAAGCCATGAAGTGATCCAGTCAATCTTTCTGTCTGGTTGTGGCTCTCTCCGAGATTGTCTGAATAACCATCTCCATGTGCTTTTTTGGGAGCGTTCTGCTTTTTCTTAAACTGATGTCCTGAAATCCTGTATCAGCAACACGATCCGCATTTGCAGTAACTTCTAGCCATTCACACTAGCTTTTAGCTGTCCGCTCTGCAGTGTCTCTCCTCGCCTCTCTTCTAGGTGTGCAGTTATTTTGCAGATGTCTAGATGAGGAGTTTTGCAGAAGCTACGCTAGCCATCTCGTGTGTTTAAGGCGGTGGGTCCCTCCCTGCATGGGATGGTCTGGTTTGTCATGATGCGTGCCTGCGTTCCCTCTTTCTCATACACGAGAAACCCTCAGTGCTTCTGGATTTCCTTGCTTGTATTAGGTTGAAAGCAACAAAACAAGACATGGCTGTTGTCTTTTCATCAGAACAATCCTTAAGGAGGTTATTTTTGAACTTTCCGAGTGTGCTAAACCCTCCAGTTTTTCAGTGAGGGTGCAAACTGTTGTACAGAGAATTTGAGGCTGGTGGCAGGGGGGTTGTTCAGAGGCTCTGCATGGAGCCCCAAAGCTTTGCAGGTGGTTTGTCACACCCCGGAGGTCTGAAGTTGACTGAAGGAGGGAGAAATGTTCCTAACGGCAACACAGCTGCAGGCAGCGTGGTCTCCTCTTAGGAGCAACTGTGCTCACTTTTGGGGCTGGTGCCGGGTCCAGGACAGCCAGTCAGTCCCACGCTCCACACTTGGCTCAAGTCACGTTTGTCTGAGCCGCAGTGGGAAGCTGCTTTTCACCTCGAAAGGCCAGTATCCCTTCCAGCCCCCATCTGACGCCGCTGTGACCAAGAAGGGAAGGGAGATCTGAAAGCCCCATACGCTGGCTAATGAAACATATATGAGGGTGAGGCCGGTGGTATGCTGAAAGAGGCTTTCAGCCAAGAGAAAGCATCTCTCCTTGATCAGACCTCTCTGACTACAATACACCCATCTTCCCCTCCCTGCAAGCCTCTCGGGACCTCCGAGGCTTTGCCCTGGCAGCTGCAAGGGATCTCGGTTCCCTTCTCCCTCCACATCCCCCGTCCTTCACTGTGAATGACCTGGAGCAGCATCCTGCTCTCCGTCTGCCCTGGCCATCGGTGCCCAGATGGTCTCTGGAGAAAATCCTGCCTGCTTTGCTGGCAAAGCTCCTGGGGAGCCATCCTGGCTCCGCTGCTGGTGATGGCAACATTCCCAGAGGACAAGGTCAACCTGGACCATGTACCTGATGGTCCTCCTCTGCCTCCATGCTGAGTTGGGCCTGCCCTGGGCTAGAAGAGACCATACCCTTGATGGTCGTATGTGCTAAAGGCATGGCCCACACCCAAAAATTCTGCGGTATTGCTCTGTGGAAAAACCCTAACGTAGACGTATCATGCCAGAATAAATGTCCTTTTGCTGGTGTGGCTTGTTTGGCTATGGAAATCTTTGCAAGATGGGAAATCAATGAGGGAAGGACTTTTTTTGGTGGTATAAGGTACATTCACACCACTTGAGTTTTAAGCCTAGCCTTTCTTATCTAATGCGGACATAGAAAGTTGTGCTGGATAATGTTTTGTTTGGGATGGATTTCTCTTATTTTTTACTATAGTTTAAATACAAACCTATTGAGGCTGGGAGTCCTGTGCCTGAAAAGTATCATAGGATTAAAAAAAAAAAGCTACGGGGATGAGTAATTCGGTAAGTCATTCACAGCAGGTTTCTAGATCTGGAAGATGTTTCTTGCGTTTGCCAGCACAAGATAAGAGGATGCTTTCATGCCGTTTTTGTGAACGTTGCACACACTGCGTTCCTCCTTGTGTGGCGAACAAAACCAGACCAGGATGCAAACCGCTTCAGATTTCTCCCATTGCTGACCTTGCTGCCACTTGTGGCAAAATGAAGACAACAAATCCTTGGAAATCACCATGTGTGTGTTTCAATTTTTAATTGAAACTTTTTAGCTGAGCTGAAAGGCAGAGGGGGGAGAAGAAAAAAAAAAAAAACCCAACAAAACAACACGCTTCCCTCTGCTCCCAGTGAAAAGAAACTAGAGCTATTAGATTCACTTCAATTGCCTCACCTGACCTGAAATGAACTCCCTCCCTCAGGCCTGTAAGAAAATTCAATTAAAAGGTCCATCTGTGAGGCAGCAGCTGAAGGGGAATTACTGTAGGGAGGTCCACATTTTCATAAAAAAAGAACCCCCCCCTCCCCTCCTTCCTCCTCTATCCCTGATTAGGCCTGTTCCTAACCGCTAAACCACAAGTCCCCCCAGTTAATCAGATCTGACCACGTAGCTTTTAGACGCTCCATTCAGATGTAGAAACACTATAGATTTGGTACATCCCTTCAACATCATGGGGTGGGAGAGGGGGGCAGGAGCGGAGGACAGGGGTTGGGAATGGGCACAGCCTACCCCAATTAAGCTGGCTGATGCAATGGGATTGATGGCTGCTAATATGCAAAAGACTCTGCTGGCAGTGAAAATAATCGCCATAAGGCAACAACAGTGTGCAGTGGCTTAAACGCAGAGGTGACGGAGGGGAAAAGCTGGCTGCGCGTACCCTATCTAGAAAGCCTTACCAGCTTGCTTGCTGGGTTCTTACAATCAGAAACGTGTCCTAGATGCTTGTCCGGGGTCCGGTATGTTTGGTGTGTTAGTGGTATTAAAGGTATGCCGGAGAGCCTGGGTGGGATTGGGGCTGCTGAGGAGGGCGAGCGGGGATTCGGGGCTGAGCCTCACCTTGCCTTGCACCTTTGGGGCTCCTTCCATCCCTGGGGAGGGAGGTGAAGAATCGGGACCGGCCGTACCTTTTATTTTCTCAACGAGGCTTTTTCAGGTGCGTTATGCTGGGGTTTGTAAAGAAACAACCAAGCGTTTCCTCGGGCTCCTGTGTGTTTTGCTTTATGCTAGCACAAAACCTGACGTAGCGGTGACTGGGAATATGTGCGCTCCCCATGCACTGGCTTCATTTGTGCTTGCACAGTGCATAATCAATCACTTCAAAATACCTAGCTCCCAGCGCTTGCTTCCCTGGTGTGGTGTACCTTGTCTTGGGTTGCATCAGCTCAGGAGGATTCGTTCAAATATCGACGCTTTGTGTTCCCATCAGGTAGGGCTCTAGGAGCAGAGCACAATTAAAAATCTTCACGCTGCCCTGCGAAGAGATGCATTATATTGCTGTTTGCTTAGAAACGGAGACAGTATAAAGGGGGCAAAACACATCAACAATTCACAACAGGAAAGAGGTGTTAAACATGCTATTAGGTTTTCTTTTTTCCGTTGAGCGTAAGACTTAGCGTAGACAGCCTGTGCATTTGCTTTGCAGCTATCTGGCACGTAAGATATTTCAGCCCGCGTGGAACAGTTTGGCAAATTGGTCCTTTGGTATCTTTATTGGCTTGTTTTCACTTTTTCATTAAATATGTAAAATGAACCTAGTTTTACTTGCAATATCAACTGAAACTCTATTAAAAAAATTATAGACAGTTCAGACAATAAAAGGCCTTGTAAATCAACCAGCGATTGGTTATCTGCTCAACAAGATCATTAACTGTGCGCAGAGGGAGACAGCTGAGGCAGGCCGCGGGAGAGAAGATGCTAAAAATTAATTTCACAAGGAAACTTGGCCCTGCCAAGTTTGATTTGGTTTAGGGACACTCCCTTACTTTTATTATTCCTCTTTCAAGGCAGCCTTTGAAATCTCTGCAGCTTGCTATGAAAGGGGTCTTTGGCTTTTTTTGCAATGTGTATTTCAGCGAGACATCCAAAATCTCACTCATAGAAATTGTCACGGCTTGACAGACTTGGAACCTTGTAATGTTAACTCAAGTCCTAGAGGAGGTGCGTAGAGGAGTCTGAAATAGCATCACTGGCTGCTCCTATCGTGGACACTTTGCACTGGCAACGTTGAATATTGTCTTCCATAACGTGCCCATAATTAATATCACGCATGGCACCCTCTCTGCAGCTGCTCTGTGCGTGTGTGCGGTGTATGGGGGCTTTTTTTGCAAAGCTCTCCAGCTGCTTTCAAGCCGTTCCTTTGAATCTACCACGATATTCGCATCCTTCACCCCCAACACACTCTGAAGGACACTTGGCCATTTGTTTCTCATCGACTCTTTCAAGCCCAGGTATCTCTCATGATTAACTGAGAGTCAAAACTGAATAGAGGTTGGGTGAAGAAAGAGGGGGGAGCGGGTCAACTCTCAGTGGGCCACATCTGGAATAAGGGTCGCTCCAGAGAAAGAAGAGCCTTCAGACATTAGCATCCTTTGTCTAGAGCTGTTCAGGAAACCTCAGACAAAACATTTAACCTCTCTTTCCTCCACATATGAGGGAGAAGGGAAGGATGATCTCTTGGAACTGATGTGAGAATTATTTGCTGAGTGTGGTAAAGGGATTTAGGTTCTTGAGAGGGAAGCCATGTCACCAAACACTCTAAAATAAAAGCAGATACAGGCAGCCTTACATTACAAGGCTTAAAATGGAGAGTTAAGCAGATACAGGCAGCCTTACATTACAAGACTTAAAATGCAGAGTCGAATGACCTGTTTCACCTTTCTTGTGACCTCTCCTTTGCTTTTGTGTTGTTTTGTGTTTTTTTTTTAAGCCATGCACCTGTGTGTATAATCATCTCATAACTTAGAAAAGTACTCCTCCTTTACCGATGATAAATTTGGGATGCATCCTTAATGCAAGGGACTAATGGAATATCCTTCAGCAACATGAGATGAGATCTTGAGGAGCTGAGTGATAGAATGTAATGGCATGGGCAATCACTTAGGGACTAATAAGAATTTATGTTAAAGTGGGAATCCATCAATTGTAAATGACAGAGAAGGAGAAAGACAAGACTGGCCTATTAGTCAATCACAGAATGTCAGTGAACCTCTGAAGTGATGTGGTCGGGGGGATGGGAAAAGGGCAAAAATTGCAAAGACGTACCTGACGGACGATTTTGAGCAAAGAGGAGGAGAAGGGGAGCATTAGTCAACTGGGGTCCCATTTAGGAGGCTTTGTGCGGTTCTGATCACCTTCACTGGTAAAAGTTGAACTTGGATTGGAGCAGAGGCAGGCTGCTTGGGCAACTGGGAAAACAGGGAGTTTGTCTCCCAGGAGGAGATTAGAAGAGCTGGCCTTGTTCAGTCGAGGAAAAGAAAATTTAAGGCTACTTTTTGCCTATAAAGATACAGGGCTGAGCAACAGGATGAAGAGCTAGAGGACAGCGCTGGCATGAGGATAAATGGATGTTAACTGGATGCAGATGAAATTTAGCAAAGACTTCGCAGCCATCCTGGAGAGAAGCTCCACAGCAGTTGTCCTGCAGGAGTCCGACGGGGCAAATGGCCTCTTTGCTTTTAATATAGCACCGAGTTGCTTAGCCAAAGGTGGTCACTTATGTGAGGGGGTGACTTTGAGGTATTTGTGGACTGAAACCCATGGTGTTGAATGTTGCTTTTGGGACCTGTTTTTCCATATAGGGTGCCAGTAATTCATGTTAAGTCCTCTCAGATGTGCACACACACAGCAACCTCCATTTTCTTGGCAAGCCTGCATCACCTCTCCTGTTCTGCAGTGCTCAAGGAGCTGCTGTTTCTCCAGTCTTTGACTTCACCCGTCTTTAAATAACAGAGGCCAAATCCTCCTGCATGCTTCTAGGGTTATTTTCCTTTTCCCGTTGCAGCCTGAGAGCAAGCCGCTTGGCCCACTGACACCACTTTTATCGTGAACTAGCTTCCTTAACTTTAGCAAAGACTGCGCCTTGGATTTTGTGCCGGGAGGACCCCCAAATAAGAGCCTGCAGAGTCTGCTGTCCCATCCTCACGTCAGTCTGTTACCCTGAATCCGTCTTCCCAGTGCCCCAGACACCCTGCAAAATAACTGGGCTTAGGTGACCGGTGTGCCGGTACCCACGAGCACCCTGAGGAACCAAAAGATTGCGGTGTTACCGCCTATTTTGCTCCGCTGTTGTATTTAACCATACGCTTACGTGTTAAGCAGAGATCTACATCTTGTTTGACATGGACGCAGAGTGCCAGCTAACACCCAGAGCCCTGTCTGCTAAAGGCCCCTCCAGGCACTATTGCAGCATAAATAATAAATGCTTTTTCCAAAGGATAGTGGCATTTCCCTTTTACAAGGGTTGCGAGGGCGAAGCGGCCTGTGCAGCGAGGGCAGCTCGTGGTTTCTGCCCCATTGACCCTTTGAGGGGATGGCAACCATTTTGGAGGATGAGAATGGCGATCTAATGCAACGGCAGGAGAGGGCGAAATAATAAGAATCTGTAAAAAAACCCCAAGCAAGCACCCAGTTTATCTTGCATTACGTAATCACAGCTGGCAGTGTTGTGGAAGGTATTACCTAAGAGCAAATTATTGATACTCGGATAGGGAAAGTTAACATTATTTCATTAGGAAAGTAAACGTTCTCCTTTTCACTTCACAAAGATTCTTTGATTATTAGCAGATATCCTGCTCAGCAGGATAATTTTCAAGTGTGTTTTTTATTGGAGAAGTTATATTTTAAGCCCACCAATGTTCGTATGCATCTGGTTTTGGATACCCTCCCTGAGAACTGAAGGGATCTGAGTTCATGTGAGAAAAGAGCTGATCACCAGCCCTGAAAACATGGCTTGGTACCAGCTTTGGCTTAGCTGAACCCAAAGATGAAGTATGAGAAATTGCTAGTTAATTAGAAAAATACAGACCTTGACTGGGCATAACACAAATGGGACAGGCGCTACACTTGAAAAGTAATTATTGCTGGTGTTTGTGGTCATCTAAATCACGTAGGGTTTTGGCATGCCTCTTCTCTTCCCCTTTGCACGTCTGACAAACATACGGAGTGTTGTGCTATGGTGTGATGGTTTTCTGCTAAGAGGAGGGACGGGCAATCGGCGTGAATTCTGCTGCGTTATGGATCTGCAACTTCTGTTGTCCTTTGTGAGTACCTGCATGGCCGTGAGCATCTAAGGGTTTGCTTCACTTTCCTGCTCTGTAAAAGTGGGATTCCTGACTTCTCCGCTTCCTGCGCGCGGTATTTGTGAGGCTTACTTCATTATTGTTTGCAAAGCCTTTTGAATATACCAAGCTCTACGCAAATACCAAGTTGCTCGCTTACATATATCCGGTAATGTAGGAGCACTTTAGGCAGATAAGGTTTAATTAGAGATGTGGAATACTGCAATAACAGTAGGATTCTGTATGTCCTGGTACATCACTGCCTGTGCTACGTGTAAATGATGAGGCCAGAAATTACCACTGAAGTTATCTAACATAGCTGCCTGAGTAATACGCCATAGGACTGTCTGTGGTTTTTTCCTGTTTAAGCTACTTCTGCTTTGCAATTTTTTTTCCCCCCTCTCCCATTTATGTCCCTTTGGAGGAGGTCCCTGTATAGGCACAGACTTCCGAACAGGAGATTTTCAGCTCTCTGATAATTGTTTGCTTTTCTCAGTTCTCTCTTACTAACCGCACAGAGTTCATGGACCACAGGTTTAAAACCATGCCGTGGTTTAAGCCCAACTGGCAACTAAACACCGCACAGCCTCTTGCTCATTCCCCCCCAGCCCAGTGGGATAGGGGAGAGAATCGAAAAAAAAAGAAGTAAAACTTGTGGGTTGAGATAAATATAGTTTAATAGGACAGAAAGGAAGAAAATAATAATAATAAAATGACAACAATAATAATAATGAATTAGAATGTACAGAAGTGATGATGCACAGTGCAGTTGCTCACCACTTGCTGACCAATGCCCAGTTTAGTTCCCGAGCAGCGATCCGCCCCTCCCAGCCAACTCCCCCCAGTTTATATACTGGGCGTGATGTCATATGGTGTGGGATATCCCTTGGGCCAGTTTGGGTCAGCTGTCCTGGCTGTGTCCCCTCCCAACTTCTTTTGCCCCTCCAGCCCTCTTTCTGGCGGGGCATGAGAAGCTGAAAAGTCCTTGGCTTAGTGTAACACTACTTAGGAACAACTAAAACCATCAGTGTGTTATCAACGTTATTCTCAGATTAAATCCCAAACATAGCACTATACCAGCTACTAGGAAGAAAAGTAACTCTGTCCCAGCTGAAACCAGGACAAACTATTTTACTCCAAGGTGGAATTCAGAAGCATGCTTTGTCTTGATTTCCAAAGTAAACTTCTGCCATTAAAGCCAGAGAGCACCTTTCGTGTCAGCAGGTTTGGGCCCTGTATTTCTAACAGAACGGTTTAGAAAGAAGAATCCAAGCTTTCCAATGCCTGCATGGGTCCCCTGCAATGATTCACATTATGCCTGCGGCCAGACCCTTTTTCCTTGGAGTTTGTATATTGAATATGGACCTGTCTCTTTCAGTTGCGTGGCTTGTGTTTTCCTACTTGGGTTGTATTTATTCGACTTTGGAGGAGATTCAGACAAGTATATGAAGAGCTGCTGTAGATCTTGTGTGCTATGAATCATAGGGTCAAATTCTTGCCCCAGAGAAATCAATGACAAAACCTTCTATAGATTGGAAAGGAATTACGATTTCACCCGTTATGTTAGCACGAAAGTGACGTTAAAGCAATGCTAAAATAAACTGTGGAAGCTTTTGCCTGGTAAGTTTGACTGTTTGTTTGGATTCGTGGTCCATTATTCAACTCTAACGACCCCTATTTATTTGTTCAGTCCAGTAATCTAAATTTTTTTTGGCACATCCTTATTTTCTTAATGCCCTAAGCCTGAAAAAGCGGTACGTGTGTGGTCTTTATTGCCCCCATGCAGTTGTGTGGTCTTTTGCGCTTGTACCAATTTATCTGTTTACTGGATTAAGCCCATCATAAATATTGGAGCTGAGCTAAGGAGCTTACATTTGGCTGGGTAAAACCTCACTGATCCATAGATTGTTTGGTTTTCCATGTTATCTGAACCCACCTGCCAGTTGTGAGATTCACAGAAAATACCTGGGGTTTACCATTTTTTGTAAGCCATTCTCCTTAATAAGAATGAATATCAGGAATAATAACAGCATTTCAGCTGTGGTTCCGCATCTTCTGCCATGAAACGCCAGCCACAGTAGCATCGCAGACTAGCTCTGCGGCCCAGAATGTAAATGTTAAATATTCAAGATCAGAGCAGCTCTAGTATTTTGAGCTTAATTACAGCTTTGCTTCGAGCCCCTGGTAAGAAGCCGTGGGTAAGAGCACAAATTTAAGAGCCTGCTCCTGTTTTACCTCTCGGCAACAGATGAGGTAGTTTTGATCGCCTCGACAGGGTACCCTTTTGCCTCGATGTGCCCTGTGAAGATGTAAGAGACAGTTTACAGTCTTGCCTGAATATGATAATGTCGTTTAAACCCTCGCTCCCCATATGAAGATATGTTTATGCTGCCTTAAAACCGCAATAGTGGTGCGGGAAAGTGGAAGCTCTTTCTTGGCCCATTTTGACAGTGTCATCTGGGGTTTATTCTATTGTTCTTTTAGTGGTGGGGTGATTTTTATTTTGTTCCTTGAGATAGGGCTTGGTTTGGTTGGGTGTTTTTGGTCTGCAACAGCTATAGAAGAGGAATAATTAAATCAAATGGAGCAAAATCCGGGCAGATCACCCTTTCATCAACCCTACTCCTTGGGTCAGCACTCCCAGTTTACAAGCCGATTAGGAGCAAAAAGAAACTCCGTGCAAAAGATTCAGGCTTGTTTTGTTTTGCTTTGTTTTGTGTACGTGGATAATTCCCTGCCATAAATCTTCCCGCACACCATCCCTTTCACTCTCTGATGTTAACAAGACTGGGATCTGCGCGTACACAAACACACATTGTCTGTCTCGAGCTGGCAACATCTTGATAAGAGGTTCATTATAATCCACCACTGTCAGAAGCAGTTCTGAAATGATCTGCAAGGCGAACATCATGTATATATTGAGGTTGGCTTTTTTTTTTAATTAAATAGAAAAAGTGTCAGGAAACTTTCTTCAAAGGTGCCAGGCAGCTGTTTCTTCTCAGGCATGTTGTTCTTTTCTTAGGCAGCGGATCTTTGATAACTGTCTCTCAGCACCCTCAGAAGTGTTTTCCAGGTTAGGAGGATGAGAGAGAAGAGATGGCAGTCATGATGCCACCGGCTGATAAAGCCAGAATGCAGACTAAGCCTTCAGATCAATAGGAATGCAGACAGCTGTAACACCAGACTGCCTGGTGTCAGCTTTAATTTTGCTTCCTGCGACGGCTGCACCCAACTTCCAGCCCTTGGAGTCGGGGGGAACCTCCCCCTGCTCCCCAGGAGGCACCCATCGCACAAGCAAACCCCTCGTAAGGACAGGGAGGCAGGAAAGCATCGTGGATAACCGCCGAATGCCTGCAGTTGTCTTCCTACCTCTGGTCTTTACCCCAGGGGTGTCCACGGATGCTTTTGCCATCCTGCCCGCCGTTGCTCTGGTGTCCTAAACCTTCCCCAGGCACCTGTACCCGGCACAGCGCGCCCAGCTGCCGCGGCATCGGCCACCTAAGGATTTAGCCCTCTCTCTTCTGATGTTTGATTCAGAATAAGATTTTATTCCAAGGGATCTGCTGTCTTTTTTTTTTTTTTTTT
>NW_009607654.1:131198-140741 GCF_000690535.1 Cariama cristata | reverse complement strand
TGGTGGGACAAGCAGACTTGTGCTGTAACCAGATTGGCTTGGCAGGGTGCGCTGGCTGGTGGCACGGGGCAGGCGGTGGGAGAGCGGAGCGAGATGGGCTGCCAGCAGCACACACCCCTCTTGTTTTGGTGTGCTACCTGTGGGGGCTAAAACTCCCCCCTCGCAAGTTTTGTGTTAAATTCCTGTAACTCGGATGTAGCAAGGGCTGTCTTGACTTCCTCTATGGCTGCAGCGCTGAGTAAAGGCGGGGATGAAATCAAACCGGCGGTGTGACAGCTCGGTTGCCCCATGAGGGTTGTTGGGGCAGGAGGCAGCTTGACCCTACAACGAGCTGACCTCTGTCGTCGTAGGTCGTGGTAGGCGTCTCAAGAGATGCGTTTCTCCTTGTCCAAGCTCGTTGAGTCCACAGGCAGACAAGAAACAGCAGAAAGAAAATGTGAAATTCTCTTGTTTACCTGAATAGCTTTTTAAACTTAAAGCGTAGTTACAGTTATTTACAGGTCAATATAGTTAACTGTTTCATTGCTGATCATTTTACTAGGACCTTTTGACAAATAGGCTTATTCATTTTGGCCAATCGTCCCTGCGACCGTTTACCTTTCCAGTCTGAGCCACAGAACAGACTTGAACAGACAGAGCCATTCTTGCCAATAGTTTCTGATTTAGTAAACTGAAGTATTTGCAGTTGCTAATTAAAAAGATTAAGGAGTAGTTTTCCCTGCCATCACTACAAATTGTCGCCGCAGCACAGGCTCTTTGATTTTTTTGTGGGCACCCTATAAAACTTGGTCCAGCAGGAGCAAGGGTAATTTGATTTAATAAGCTAATAAATATTTTTGAAATATGCTTCCTGCAGGTTATAAAAACAGAAGGGTAGACCCATAACACAGGAAAAGGGAAAATTATGCACGTTAAAAAAATACTGATTTGGGAAAGAAATCCCTACTGACGTGACCAGAATTCACTAGGAATTTCTGTAAGCTAAAAAAAAAAAATAAATTTCCCTTTTTATCTGGTGGCAAAGTGCCTTCTGCGGCAAGGTCCAGGGATCAGGAATCCTCTACTATGGCAGATAATAAGCTTGTGTGGCTGCTTTTATTGAATGAGCAGAGAAGGGAGCGAAACAAATGGTATAGCTTTCCTTGTTGTCTAATTTGACGTTAATTTTATGCTGCCTTTAAACTGATGATTTCCAATGGGCTTGCAAATAGATATAGAAAAAAATTAAAATGCATCGTGGCGTGATGCCAAAGTCAGAAGTGGAAGTTGGAAATTTTGGCAGCTGAAGATGTCTCGGCTGTCTTCTAGGACCAAAGACAAAATGAGAGACACACAGCCCCAAATTCCCAAGTCACGGAAGCCGGATGCTTCTGTTAAAATAACGGGCAGTGACATTATTAACAATGTTGACATTTAAATTGACATGATTAGGTTCTTGAAGTTAATAACCCATCTGTGCGAATACATGGGTGATGCTTAGCTCTGGCACTGTGGTTCCATCCATAGTGCAGGCTTATGCTCCGCTCACATTTGAAGGCCTCCTTGGGATAGATGGAGTCCTTTAATTTCATCTAATAAAACCTGAGGAGCCGAAGCGTGGTTTGGCTGCTTGGCTGGGATCCAAAGCAAATTCTCTGGCAAGAGCGTGGTAGGACGTACCTGAGAGCCTGAGGATACCGCCCCCATAAGAAGCACTTGGGTCCAGCTTGAGAAGAGCTCAGTTCTACCGATCCCTGACCTACTCTTGTATGTCCTTGTGGAACCTAAATCTGCCACTTGCCTTGTTATTTTTTTTTCTCCTTTTATTTTTCTTTTTTCTCTTTTTTTTTTTTACTTATGCCAACCCTGTACCAGTTGTCCTCAGATGCTCGTGGCTCTGCCAAGCACAGGCCAAACTTATGGAGCTCGGGCATCAAAACATTAGCGTTCGCAAAATTGGGAAGTTATTTGGTTAGAATCCTGCTGTGCATGTTTCGTTTGTATTTGTGAAAAATTACTGGCGTTAAGTTATTACTTTTGGGTAAGGACACAATTAACACGGGCAGCATCATTGTGGCATCGAACTGTACCTTGAAATGCCTCTAACAGAATGATTATTTGGAGCAAATCTGTTTGAAACGTGAGCAGTGCTCTTGGCTGTCCGCGTCCGACGGCGAATCTGTCTGTCAGAAGGAACTGACACGCTGCCTTACTGCTACAGCAGGGAAGGTGAGGGAAAGGAGAGGAAGCCCTTTGGCTCCTAATAATAACTTTAAAATGTTGAAATGAAAATTTTTTAAATGAAATGTTTCCTACTTAAATAATTAGAAATAGAAGTGCGTATTTTTTTCATTTTGAAGTTAGTGTTTTTGTTGTAAAATAAGCGCTTTAAAAAAATAAGTGGAGATAAAAAATATGGCAGGGATTTTGTTTAGGCTTGAACGAAATGATTGCCGTCAAATGGAGAGAAGTTTTTTTTCATTTAAGAAAAGTTCAGCCTTAGCCATTTCTTCTCTGCCTTTTCAGCATCCTCGCCAGGTTTAAAAATCTGTTCTTTACCGAGCCCTGTCAGTACCTTTCTCTGCATCCCGTTGGGCAAAATAGATGCCAGGTCCTAATATGCACCGCAACTAATTAGAAATGAGCTTCCAATAGTCTAGATCAAAGCGCTAAGAAGAACCACCCAAGCAGTTGGTATATGTAAATTTTTGATCTGAATTTTGGACCAGGCTTCTCCTTTTTGAACCAGTGCAGGTACCTTTGGGGCAGCGTTTTCATTCTGCTATAGATGGTTCACACTGACTCAGGAACGCTGCGTCATCCTGAGCCCATTTGAAATTGTACACGAAAAAAAAATCTGTAAATGTTTGCTATTCAGATTTTTGAATGCAATTTTGAAATCAGCTTGATTTGAGGAATAGTCTGTGACGAGCTGATTAGCAGAAAAGCTTTGCATACGTACTTGTGTTAGCACTCCCTTTCGAAAGAAATGTGTCTGTTGCAAGCTGGATCAAGTTTGGGAGCTTGCACCTCAGGGGAGATGGTAATAAAAAGAGATACTTTTCAACATTTGCAGTATCTGGCAAATTGCTAGATTAACGACTACAACTCCAGAAAACCAGCGTTAAATAATTTCACCTTTTTGTTTTTAGTTTAGCTGGAAACAGAGCTGAAATGCAACTTTTATTAGAATGCACGCTTCGGGTTATTTCAAGCATTGCTTTACCTGATGAAGACATGCTGTTATGTGAAACGCTTCTATCTATTAGAAATGAATTAGGTAATAGTGTTTTACAAGGATGAAGGTATTGCTTAATCCTGAAATCTCTTAACACATGGACTGTCAAAAGGGTCTACTTTTCTTATCTCACTTGTTGGGGAGGCGGTTTTATACAGAATTAATATTTTCATTTGCTCTGGGTCTGGGCACATTTTTTTGTAAAACTCAGTGTCTGTGTGATGACAGAATTTATTTCATTCGTTATTATTGCCACATACTGAAGCATTTTATTTCAATTCAGTAGACTATTTTTGTTTCCATAAATTATCCAGTCTGTTTCTCACATAAATGATGGGATGGATGCCTCTGGTGTTAGGGAAGATAAAAAGGGAAGGAAAGATATATTTGAGATTACTTTTAGTGTCATGCAAGTTATTACCTAGCAGTCTGAGAAGAGTTTACAGAAGCGTCTGATAAATATGTTTGGAACAAGCCTGAACTGGAAGTAACACGGCAGGCAGCAGAGTTGCACATCTAGCTTTGCATTTTACCTGTTTCCTCAAAATGCAGATGTATCACTTAGGGCAGAAATCCATCATTTCCCAGTCACTTTCTTAGTTTAATTTGTGTTGAGCAGACAAAAGGCACTGTATTATCCTTTCTGCGTAATATTTAGCGTCCTCGATCGCAGCTTGTCGGCGTATCGTTGGACTTGCTCCATGTTTCGGCTATAAGTTGATGAACCTACTGCCTTTGTACCGTTGTGAACGGAGAGCGTCCCCCACATTGGATGAACTGGCAAGCAGCAATATAGAAAATAAAGCCTGTGTTTTTGTTTTGGTGGCATACCTGGGTGGGGGACTGGGGGGATCTCTCTTTGAGAGGACCTCAGTGATGTGAGAAGGATGGTTTGCACGTGCAAGACTTTGTAGGGTGCTTTGATGTCATTCTCCAGTAGAGAACAGTGCGGAGAGGTTGTAGCTGGAGTGCTCTGAATCAGCCCTTCGGTCATGTCCCTTTACCACCGGTTCAGAATTGGGTTGCCATGAAATTCAAAACGAGTGCCCCTCCTGGGAAACGAAAGGAAGCACTGATAGGGTCAGGAAGTACCAACAAATTGGAGATGGGCAAAACCAGGTGTTTTTTATAAGTTTGTCTCATCTTCTCCTGAATGCTGGTACTAACGATTCCAGGTGCTGGAACGTTTGGCCGATTCTGACTGAAAGTTAGTTTGTCAATTATGAGCAAAAGATGAATCTTCTGGAGCATTCCCAGCGTTGGCTGGTTCAAGTAAAAGGTTTAAAATTGAAATCACTCTTGGGTTTTAACCCAAGACGAAACAGATCTTTCCATCTGTAGTACAAACAGAACCTGAATGGGAAATTCTTACTGTAACAAAGAATAATGCCTTCGCTTATGAACCTTGGCTGCAGCTGGTGGTCTTGTTCTTTCTGAAATCCAGTCCCAAGTGCAAACATATTGGCTGTTATTTTTTTTTCTGTAAATGTTTGCATTTGCTTCTTTGAAGGAAAGAGGAAGACCACTTTTCCTTTAACTAAAGAAAAGAGTTGAATCACTCAGCAGCGCTATGACAGATGAATGTTAGTGCGATTTCACCAGAAAATACTTTTGAAACCCAGCTTTTCCTTTCTGCTGAGGGGTAGCTGTTGTCCAAGGGATTCTTTACTGGATTTTGCAGACACAAGACACCCATTGCGAATAGGAGGAGGAGGTAATCTTACCATCCAGGTAAAAGTAACCTACTTTAGGGTGAAAGGCACACCTGGTGGTACCTGGACCAAACTGCATGAACGACCATCCAAATTAACTGTAAGAATTTGGTGTCTGTACATACACATGAAAATCGTACATTCTTCGTTTGTTAAAGGGACATTGCCAAGACTGGTAGGCCTAAAATTAGCTCTCCAGCTGTGTTTTGCTTTGCAGGCACGTGCATGTCTGTTCCGTTCCTGGAAGCAGCTGGGTGTTGAAACCCACAAGAAACCTGCTCTGTGTGAAATGCAGAAAGAATATGTGAGTTTTCTCAAGATTCCCTCCCTTTTCTTTTGTTTGTTTTTCCTTGCTTCTCCCGTCTCTTTATGATGACCATGTTTTCTGGCTGAAGACCAGACCTGTCTTCAAAGTTTCTTAGTACTACATTTGCTTAGGGGGTGAGAGCCTGAACGCTGAGGCCCAATTTTCAGCCCTCGGTCCAACGTGCCAACTACAGAAAATAAACTGCACGGCCTCCTCAGAGCGTGCTCGGCGTTAATCTCCAGCTTGGATTCATGCTTCTCCTTGGCAGACAAGTTCATACCAGCGTCTTTCAATTCAATACCCAGCTTGATGCTGAGAAGGGAACATGCAACTGGAAGAGGAGGCACGTGGATTTTATGGTTACAGAGGAGCTCAGCAGAAAGGTATTTTTGTCTAGCCTTCAGCCTTTCCCCAGAGAAGAGACAAATAGAGTGCTTAGACTCAGGAGAGCTGGTTTTTAATGGCATTTTTTAGATGACTGCAAACTAATTCTCGGCTTCTGAATTTTGACTCCATCATGCTTGAACTGTTATGCTTTTACTAATATTTAGAAAGGAGAAACTCCCTTTTCAGTGTGGAAGTATGGTTTGGATATGCCCTAAGCAGTATCCCAGCGGTGTCCGTGTCTCCTGGGTGTGCGTAGCAGGTGAGACCTCCTTCATTACATGCACGTTAGCCAGGCTGAGTGCAGGTGGAGGGCGGCATCTGAGATGGATGGAGAAGATCTGTCATCCCGCTGTCACCTTGTGATGGATTTTCAACTCACTGTGTGTTCAGAAGGCATTTGGAAATGAGCTTGAACCTCAAAGTGTTATACAAGACCCAGAGGCTCTCCTTGGAGCTAGTGTGAAGAGTTTCTCTCCTCTCTTCATTCCTCTCTAATGAAAATATCTGTGAAGTATCTAAGGCATAACAGGAAAATAGTTTTTCTTATAGCAGTAACAGTTATTCAGACTGTTCATAATAGAGGTGGGCCAGGCATGACTGTCGCTGGACTTTGTAAAATTAAGCACAATCCAGATTTTGCCAGCTAACAGAACTAGCGAAAAAGTAGATGGCTCAAGGTGGGTTTTCGGTAGTCCTATTTGCCTTTTGTCTAGCCAAATAGGAGCCAAATTGCACCCCTGACAAAATCGTATGGTAAGTGAATTCCTTGGGAGCCAACTGCAAAGTTCAGTTGCAGCTTCACGGAAGAGAATAAACATTGCACACTTGTAGACGAAGTACACGGGAGGGGGTTTTTCTGTACTACTCCTGAGTTCCCTAAAAACTTATCATCTCTTTGCTGAGCTGCTGATTCAATTTAGGATAATATTTAACTCTCATAGAACCTAACCGTTGATGAAATTTTAACTTGAAAATCGGTAGCTCTTACTGCTTTCAGGGAGAAATGGAGGAGGATGGCCGTCATACATTGGTCTTCAAGTGCTCTACCGATAAATAGTTTTTTATGAAAGGCTTGATAAAGTGTCTGCTGTTAACATTGTCAGGATGGAGAAAGTGAACTCAGAGAAATGGTAAATAAGCCTGTGTATATCTACAGGGTGTGTCAGGCTGTGCTTCTGCAAGATCGTAGGGTATCTACTGCTAGATCAAAGCCACAGGAGCCCTGTGACAAAAATTGCTGAACCAAGGTTCATGTTTGTTCCTGAGTTAAATTTGTTGAAAAGGTCCTGAGGGGGGTAATTTTCATCTGGACTTTGTGTAATCTCTGCTGTCTTGTCTCTGCTTGTCCTTCACTATGGACAGTCAGCTCAGTGGCCATCTCACCTGTCTATTCTTGCCAGCCTTTTTCTTCTGTAGATTCAAAGAAAGATCTGTGTTCCTGGATGCGCCACACGTGCCATCTCCGTTTTTTTATATGCAAGCTCAAGTCCCTGTGACAGTCTCTTTTTCACAAAAGTGCAAACCCTATGAGCATCCTACTTGGATTTTGCCTTGTATATCTGGGAATTTTAACAATCTGGTGTTGCAGAGCTGAGGAAGCTCGAAGTCGGAGAGCATGTGAGAAGTGACCCATTTCCCCTTGCCTTGTCTGTCACAATCCAAACTGGACCTGCGTGAAAAAAAAGACCTCATACAAAAAGATTTTTATGCAGCAGGTTCGGATTGTCAGTGCCTGAAGTGATCTGTCACGTTGTTTCTGTGCAAATGCCTCAGCCCAGACACCAGTGGGATTTGTGGCTGTTCAGAGCCTGAGCGTGGTCTCAGAATGAAGCCGAGAGCAGCGGCGATGAGTCTGGGACTGCTTCGCTCTGCCGGCAGCTCCCCTGCACCCCAGGACAGCAGGCAGGTGCCTCCTGGAAGGAGATCCTGCAGCCCAACATCCCCTTTGCTTGGACCTGTTTTGCCACTTCCAGCAGGGATGAGTGGTCTGAGGATGACGGGCAGGGGCTTTTCGTGGGAGATGTCCCCTGAAGGGATGAAAGCAGTGGGCAGGGGCAAGCTGTGAGACTTGGTGAGCAACAAGCTCTTGGATACATTTGGTGCTCTCTCTGCCTCCTTTGTAGGGTGTTTATCTTTTTTTTTTTTTTTTTTTTTTTTTGTGGTATGCTGTCAAGCTCCGATCACTTTCTCAAAAAGCAGATCTAGCGTTGCTGACTAGGAAGCATCCCACACTAGTCCTTCTCGGGGACCAAAGTCTCCTTGCAGTGCTCAGCCTGGTTTGCTCTGACCAAGGCAAAGCACTCCTGCTCTGCAGCCGTGTCCCAGGCTGAGAACCACATATCAACCAGAACCGTATGGCTGCAGTTTCAGGAAAATAAATATAGATGCAGTAGCAAGGCAGAAGAGTCATCCTTGCTTATTCTAATTTCGTGCAGTAGCTTCAAGCTTGCAGGCTTTCCCGTGTCCTTTTAGTAATCCTCAGTTGGACCTTGGCTAGTGTCTTAGTTACTGAGCTGCAGGTGAGGATGATGAGTTGTCATCCCCAGGTATTGATGGGGTGGTGGGAATCTCTGCTGACCCATCGTAGCCTGTTGCTTTTCTACAGGACCTCTGTTTGTCCAAACATGTCGTGCAGTAGTGGGGCCAGGACATGTGGGCTTGGACCCCCTATTTTGGGCTTGGAGGTACTTTTGCAGACCTGATGTGCTGCAGATGAATGTCCTAGTGTCACATGGAAGAGCTGCCTGGGAAGAGTCAGAGCAGTAGGCAGCAGGATCGTCAGCCTTGACCTCCTGATAGTCTTCAGGGACTATGCCAGCATGGTTTGCCATTGCCCGTAAGCAACTTTTCTCCACTCTGCCCAAAGCTAATGGCAGAGGAAAAGTTACTCCTCTGGGGGACACCCTCTCCCAGGAGCCTGCCTGTCAAAGCTCCCATCGCTGTTCTGGACCGGGCAAGGGGAGAGGGGCCAGTGATAGGGCAAAGGGAAGTCATTTGTCCGCCTGAAAGGAAAAACAATAACCCATTTTGGGTATTCTTGCTGAAGGAGGGTGTCATTCCACTTTGAGGTGGACTACAGCAGAGAGAAGGTGGCTAATACATAGCAGAGGAAGCATGGAAACTGGGAAGAGCTGATGCAAGGAAGAGAGCTTCGGCTATGTGAGCTTGCTCCATCTGGGGTTGGGGACCACCTGGGGCCACCACAGAACGTAGTCAGGAGGTATTTACTGAGCTCGGGTGTCACCTTCATCGATGCACCAACACCCAGGGGTGAAGCAGGAGGAAGGACAGGAGCCAAGTGCGACTGGTAGGAGACCAGCACTCTTTGAGGGGGACCTGCTTCACCTTGGTGATTACGGCAACAAATCCCGCTTTCTACCTGTCTCCACACCTTCCTGAGTTTTGAAGTGGCAGATGTCGTCATCTTGTTGTATTTTAATAATTCTGCCCTTTCGGGGGTGGCTGTATTTCACACTGTATTCAGCGGGCAAGCAGCCATTATCATTTCTGGGGCCTTCACGGCATTGCTTCAGGCTGCTACAGCTCCTGGGCCGCCAGGAGCTCTCGGCCCTGGCTGCAAGAGAGGCAAAGCTGAAGAAAATAAGAGATCAGAGCAAGAGACGCAAAGAAGGTGTTTTATTGCTTTTAATCCAACACATGTACAATTTCACAGCACTGCAAGCAGGAATCAAGGCTTTTGCATAAAATTGTCTCCAGGGATGACCCTTGAGGTCTGGTCCTCTCAGTCCTCATGGGCAAACGAATAAACTGAAGCTGTCGCATGTGGTGGCTGTAATTCTGCTCAGGCTCCTGCTCCAGCCCAACGCCATCTGCTTCCTCTGGCCTTGCAAATAGCCTGCAGGGCACAGCAAGGTCTTCACCAGGGAAGGGGGGCTGGATGCCCACCTGAGGCTGAGGAC
>NW_009607654.1:121072-131188 GCF_000690535.1 Cariama cristata | reverse complement strand
GGAGCCGCTCGCGTGCTCCGCAGCCAAGCAGCAGCTGCTTGGGTGGTGAGCGAAGCAGATGGTTGGCGTTGATGGTGAATGTCTTTGAGAGGGAGCATCAGCATATGCCGCTTGCTGAAGAACAGAAGTGGCAAGGTAATTCTGTGAGCTTGTACGGGGCCAGGTCCAGAGTGTCCTGGCCAGCTTGGGCATCATCTATCAGGCCAGCGTGTCCCACACCATGCCGGCTCCGGTGCCTGTGGTTGTCCTCTGAAAGGCCCCAGAGATACAAGGCTTCCTGCCGATTATGCACCACTCCTCGCCGGGGGAGGAGAAGGTGGGGAAATGTTTTCCATCCGTTGTGGCGACGCACCGGGGAAACCCTATGGAAACAAAGCCTGTTCTGACCTCCCGCATCCCACCAGGGAGGGACTGCGTGTGCCAAACACCTCCTGAGCCGTCCCGCGTGAGGCTGACTTCCTAATCCTAAACTCATTATTTGCAACTTAGGGGTGGAAGCACGCAGCTGCCAGCTCCCAAATGACGGGTTCAGCCCACTCGGGGCTCTCTGATCCTCTTGCGGTGGATTGCATCTTCCGCCCCACGTAAGGAGTGAGCTCACCAAGACTCAGGATGTTTCTCCCCTGGCAGTCCTCCCAGATTTCAGCATGACCCTCGGCTATGAGTCACTTCTTTTCTCACAAACCCAGACGCCGCGCTGAGCAGGCGGTTGCTCATCTGTACCAGTGCTGAGAATTTACTGTGGTGAAGTGAGTTTGGCCTGCGGTGACTCCTCCTCTGCATCTGACCTTTCTGACTTTTGCTGGTCCTCCCGCATAGAGCATCTGCGTGCAACTGCTTCCCCCAGCATCGACTGGCAGCACTGCTTGGGAGGAGAGAGGAAAAATGCTGAGGGGCTCTTGCAGTGCCAAGGAATAAGTGATAGCCAGGCGCTGGCCATGCCGAGGGGGTTTCTATGGACTCGTTTCTGGGGACAGTGCCTGGCTGCTCATCCCTGTCCTGCTGGCTGTAATCAATATATCAGGCAGCGATGCTGTTGGTGCGAGTATTCCCTCCACGCATCAGCAGGGATGAGGAGGGTCAGCGTAACCAGTGACCACTGTCCCCGGTCATCCCAGCAGAGCCTGGTGGGGAGAGTCCAGGCTTGGCCGTTGAGCGGGTCTTCAACCTCTTATCCTCCGTTGGACATGTGTGCACACTCTGAGCCTGCTGGTTCCCAGTGGCAAGCTGGAGAATCTCATTTTGAGGGCAGTGCCGCTACCGCCTTTGGTACTGGTTTTGCTATATCGACCCGAACGCCTGCTCCCGGTTCGGGGGGGGCGCCAGGCGGTGCTTGGCCAGGGCTATCCCAGGTGCCAGGCAGGGTCTCGGGGTCCCCAGGCAGCCGCAGGGCCGAAGACCCCGGCTTCTGCCGCCTGGGATGCGCAACCAGACAAGTGAATCAGCACGGTCGTGACGCACAGTCACGAGAGAGCTGTCTCCTCTTCGGAGGGCTGCGGGGATGCCATTTTCGGGGACAAGGCGACTTCAAAGCGCTCCTCCTGCTCTCTGCTTGCTCCCGTCCCTCTGCGCTTCCAGTGCTTTCAAAGGAGGCAGAACTAGCCTGCGAGTCTGGCTTTCGCTTCCGTTGGTTTGTTTCCTCTCTCCGGAGCTGCGTTCCTCCTCTGTTGTCTGGTTCAGCATTTTGCCGGCTTGGCTAAGTATCTTGTAAGGAAATCATTTATAATAAAGCTGGTATGCTGGGGTTTATCATTTATAAGTGTGGGTCAGGGTTTAGTTCACTGTGTTAAACTCTCCATGCTGCATGTGATTTTTCAAGCTTTGTCAGGAACAAAAAGTTCTGGGGATGTGCAAAGCATGACTGCATGGTTTCCATGGAGACTCTGCTAGTTAGGCTGTGGAAATCCTGAAAAGGCCAGAGGATGACTGACAATACAAGGTCTTAGCGGCTGATCTGAAGAGCCAGACTGAATTAATGAGATTTTTCACAGAGAGTTATTAGCAAGGCTAGCACGGTATGGCACTTAGGCCTCTTTCGTTTTCTCAGCTGCAGTCTTGGAAAACAGAAATGGAAAGATTTAATTGCTGTTTTTTAAGCCTTTTTAAGATTATTTTAACCTATAACATTTTAAGGATGTAATGAAAAGCAGGTTTGTTTGCTTTTTTTATCATTCGATTACTGTTATTACTGTGTTTTTTGGTGGCAGTCACCCTTTATCTGTACAGAGATGGGAAATTCAATAGTACTTATTACATTGAGCAGTTAATTCCCACATACTGTGAACACATTACTGTTCAAAGTAGGTTATCTCGAGTTCCATTTAGAGCCAAACGCGAGATACCATGTCAGTGGCTTTATATCTCCTAGGGCTATATTAATTATTTATTACTGACTGCTAATACAAACTGTTAACTCTGGCTGGTAATAGTTTCTTCGTTTATCCATCACTTACCACTTCTTCCCCGTCTTCCCACCCACCCCCTTTCAAGAGCCTGGGTAGGCTAGGAATTCGGGTAGGGTTTTGCACCTGCTTAAAACAACTCCAAAACCGTTATCGGTTCGAGATGCTAAGTTTCCAACTTTCTTAAAGTTTTGCAGTCTCTGAAGTGAGGGCTTTCATGGGACCTTTAGCAGGTGGATGGTTAATGGTTAAAGCGAGATGTCTTTGCCTGCAAACTAAACGGACGCATCTGCCCGTTTCTGGTACGAGTAGCTTGTTTGCTGCTTCGCTTTCAACCGATACAGCAAAATGTTGGGATGCTCTCCTTCTCTCCCTGGAAAACACTGTGTCTGCTGAAGTCAGCAGAGCCGGTTCAGCGAAGCGGCGTGTTAGGGACTGCTATTTCTTGTTGGTTTGCACAAGCGCACATGCCCATATGTTTCTGGGAGATGTAAAACCATAATGTTGCTGCTGAGTAATCCACAACAAAAGCACATGCGGGCTGCATTCCTTGGATTCCTGTACAGTAGACTAATCCACTTAATCTGGCTGTTTGCTTCTCGGGCTGGAGTTTCACAGTCTCCTTTGATTTACTGGTTTGTAAATCTCTGATTAAGTGCTTTGGGGGGGTAGGGGGGGAGGCAGGGGATATCATCTCTGAAACCCCCTCTTTCCTCTCAAATGATTTTAAGGAAAGGAAATGTGAAAGTTGAAATGGGGGTTAGCTAGTCGTCTTTGGCCGTTGTTTTGTCGTCATCTTATAATTTTTTAAAGATCTGTATCAGCAGTTTTCTCTGTTCTGTCTGTGCATGGGTGATGCCTCTTTATGCCGCACGGTAACATTTCCACTCCCCGAGCTTCACAAGTTTCTTATGATTTTTTTTTTTCTTTTCCAGTTGTATTTTCTAAACAAAAATGCTAACCAAGGTGCGTGGAAGTTATTTTCTTTAGGTATTGTCAATACCAATAGGTATTGACAAACACAGAACACAGGAGCTAGATGCTGGTTATGAAGCAAATTGTCAAAAACCTGCTGCTCTAACTAACTGTCGAGGAGGCACTCATATAGCGTCGAGTATGAATGCAAGATAAATCCCCAGCTAAGCAGGCAGATAAATGAGGGAGCTTGGCCTCAGAAGGTGCTCAGCTGATACAAATATCAATTTAGGACCTGCCCTTGAAATATAAAAGTATAAGTAAATAATAGGGGCGGCTCACCTGACTTAATGAGTCATAAAGGATGGGAAATAAAACACTGAGCTCCTGAAATAAACCCTTCGTTTAAAATAATAAATTATCACAGCCCGTCGCATCCTCAGCCACCGCGAGCGACGTGACTGTGCGTGGCCGGGAGCGCCGCTGACCTCAGAGCGGGCTCACGCTTGCACGCATGGCGCGATGTAAAGCACGCAGCTGCTCCGCTCAGCGCAGCTCCGGCTCCGAGCCCGTCCTTCCCCTGCGCGGTGCCTGCCGCTGAGATGACTCCATGCTGAAACGTGGGGGCATTTCCCAGCTCAGCGGAAAATTCCTCCGCGGTGTCTTCGGCAGCCTCGAAGGGGGAAGAGCTTTAGGTCGTCGCCTTCCTCCTCCTCTTGCAGTCACGCGTCCCATGGAGAGGCTTAGGGGTGTCCCCAACTGGTGCTGCTGGCGGGAAGGTCCTGTCACCGAAGCCAGACGTAACTATCCATCAAGAAATTAGTCGGCAAGGGACCGAGGAAGCGAGCAGGCAAATAAACAAACATATGGGCTACCTGACAACGCAGCGTTTGGAGTAGCTTTTCTCAGGCAGAAAGGATAAAAATCTCCCACGCTCTCCAGAGCTGTCCAGAGCCATTTACAATTAGATCCAAACTGGGTTTAGGCAACGGATTTAAGTCTGAGTTGAACTGCCTAGGCTTGGGTCTGAAGGTGCCAAATCCCGTGAGCTAACCTCTGCCCAAAGCGATGAGAACCGCACGAGAGCGGCCTCTCTCACAGCGCTTCTGCCATCTGGGCCGGGGCCAGGTCCCAGGGCGCGGAGACGCAGCCCGCTCCCAGGGTGGACCATGCTGGTGGGATTTCAGCTGTGTCCAAGTGGGAACTGGAAAATGGATTCCTCTAAACTTTGGCTTTAAACCAGAGCTAAAGCCACCACGGCAGAGTCAGGCCCTTTGGGTATCAAGCTGATCTCATTCAAAAACTTGGAAGCTCTTGTGTTGATGTTTTGGCTTTAGCATGCCTGAAATGCTCAGAGGAAGCATCAGGAGTGCTGTGGGTCTCACCACCCGTACCGTTCACCTCCTACAGCCAACACAACCACAGTCGTCCTTTCAAAAGGGCTCCCTGGTAGCATTGCTGCAGTCGAAAGAGAAAATCAGAAAGATAACAAGCGATGGGCAGTCAGCGGGAAGAAACAGGGACTTGCCAGGTCATTTCCACAGTGAATTGATAAGAAGGGTGATAGCTAAATGCCACCTGAACTTTGGGTTCAAGACGCAGAGCAGATAAGTGAACCACGGTGACTCAAAGGCAGTAAATCTTCTGTTCCAGACAAAATTAATCCGAGGCTGTCACAGGAGGCTAGAGAGGAAATTTGGAAACCCCTTTGGAGTGAGCGTCTGCCAAACTGGAAACGTACACGTTGTGCGATGACCTGGGTCAGCCCGTG
Organism: Cariama cristata; assembly: GCF_000690535.1. NCBI lineage: Eukaryota > Metazoa > Chordata > Aves > Cariamiformes > Cariamidae > Cariama > Cariama cristata. The sequence goes on along the minus strand of NW_009607654.1, from coordinate 126,100 downwards.
GTGCTGGGGTGCAAGCCAGGCCCCGTGGCCCTATGTCCCTCACAGCACAGACAGTGCTGCTAAGAAGGGATAATACAGGAGCTCACAGAAAAGTGTTTTCTGTCCAGGCATGTGGCTACTCTTAAATAAGTGTAGGTACAGGTGGGCAAGAGAGAAAATATGAAAGAGCAAGCTAACCCTTAGGGTGATGCCAGCTGGTTTAATCAAAGCCTTTCTCAGGTGTGCCCACACTTAGAAGTGAGCGCTTGCTGTGCTGGTCCTGGGAGCGTTTTACAACATCCCAGCTTGCTATCGATCTGGTGGACTCTCCTATTAGGATGAGACAAGTCGCTGAGCCCTGTTCATATCGAGACAGGGTTTGACGCCGCTTTTTCATGACGTGCGATGTTTGGTGGCACGGTGGGCTTGGCTGTGACCCACCGGCTCTTGAGGAGATGATGCCAGTGGGTGTCCGTGGACTGAAATGAGCCTCCCCACCACCTCCCCTAAGTTCTCTGCCTGCTGAGCTGCACCCACCCTGGCACGGCTGGGAGGTGTTCGTGGCAGGAAGGTTATCTTTGCCGCTATCAGGGCTAGAGGCTTTGTTTATTTTTAGATTACTCTGTAGAGTTGGGACAGAGAGATGAAAAGAGGCAGCCTAAAGGGGTCTGTGAGTGCCACACTGTCTTGCTTGTGCTCTGACTCTGAAAACACAGGACAGGGAAAATGTGAAGGGATGGGCTCAATTTAGCCAGATTGATTAAAGATGTCTCTGCCCCCTTATTTTGAGCGGCAGATGTATACGGGGGTGGGCTCTGATTCATTTTGGTGCAAAGGCAGCGAGGCTCCCGCAAATCCTCGGCTTGAGTCAAAGCCGGTGGATGTTGCGCCGAAGAGGATGAGACTGACCGGCACGGCCTGTTGTTCTGGCAACTCCGCTTAGACTTTCCATCCAAGAAGAGCTAAAAACACCTTGGGGGAAGTTCAGATTGTCTTGAAGAGCCCTGGGGTGGTGGTGAGCTGTGAAACGGAGGTATGCTGGAGCCCTGGTCTGTCTAACGAAGAGGGAGATACCTTTTTCATCATCCTGCATTACACGTTACAGAGAACATTTAAAAAGTGCACGGTTCGTTGTCCTTCAAAGACCGAATTTAAAAGATTGTCGCTGTCTGTCAGGCTCTGGTGTTTCAGAGCTCACCAGGGCTGACGACGGGGACCCTGGCAGCTCTGAGCCCTTTCCGTCCTGCCCCTGAGCAGCAAAACGCACGGCGCAGGGGGGTGAGGAGAGCCGAGCATCCCTCCCCGCCATCCCCTCAGGTGTGCTGACAGCAGCTCTCTTGCTGATCGTCAGTGAATTTACTGACTGCTAATGAAGTGGAGGGAGAAGTGCCTTTTGGTGACATCCATACAAAAATGTATGTCGCTGGAAACCACTGGCTATTTTGGGAGAATTTTTTTCCTCCTATTAGATTTAAGCATCATCCTGAGTTTGTGTGGTGTGGTGTTTTTTTTTTTTTTTATGACTATATGTTGTTGTTGATGGTTTTTTGCAGCAGTGAAGTTAATAAAGATGGATATCAGCAACAAACTGTCAAGTCCTGAGCTGGAGAGATTTTTCACTGAGCAAAATAGACCAGGGAAAATAAATAATCCAAGAAGTGGCAGAGCTTGTAAATATTGACACGTACAAGGGAAGAAACAGAAGTTGGGCAAAACAAAAGATGGGTTGGGGATTGCTATTTTTCAGGTCATTGCTTGAAAAAAAATAACCTACATTTACCGGGCATCCCTTCTGGGGAAGAGGTAATGTTTTTCAGTTAGAATAGAAGATTTTAAATGTTTGAAGGGCTCTATTGCTGTTTCCCCAAGCCAGCATCTCACTTTGAGGGTCAGTCTTCCTTCCTTCCCAACCTTTGGGACCACAGTCAGAAACAGTCCTTTTTTTCCCTGTGATGTCTATACGAATATCCATGGAAGAGAAAATTAAGGAGGGACGAAAGAAACGCAAGGTGAGAAGCAGAAGAGATCAGAGGCAGACCACTCTTTTCCCAGGTTTCCCACCAGAAAAGGAGTGTTTTTAAGAGCTCCTCAGGAATACCTTTTCTCCTCAGCTGCGTCCAAGCCTACTGCCCAGATGCTTGGCCAGTGCATTGCTTGGCCTCAGCTCACACAGAGAGATGCGGAGCTGCACAGGTCCCGCTAGCTGTTGGTCCCTCTTCTGTACGGGTGACAATTTTGGCTCCCTGGGGTCTGCCACCATGACGTGGGGTTGCCACGCACCAGCTAGCTAGCTAAAAGCATCTTTAAAATTCTTCCTGTTTTGTTTTATTTCCCTCTGCCACCTTAAGAGCTCTAAGAGCAGCTCTACTAGGACTAGCACCTGTAGCTCACCCATCAACTGGTTGATTGGTTGGTTAACTGGTTGGTCACCCAAGTCCTCCTTGCCTCAAGCCAGTGTGTCATCTTTATGACCGGAGGAGGGTTTGCTTTGCAGCCCTGCCTGTACACGCTCTGGAAATCCTCCAGACCTTTGAATATTGCAATCGCACGTGGAGCAAGCCAGCGATGTGACCTTAGAGAGGGGCTTTTTTGCAGTCTTTTAGAGATGGCAGAACTCTTTGTTTCACCCTGTCGTAACATAACGGAGCGTCAGTGGGTGTCAATGGCAACTGTGCAGTAGCCAGTAGTGTTTCAGCCACTCGTTATACCTCAGTGGTCAAGTTGCTGTAATTATGGGAGGTGGAAATGAGGTTATTGGGGATGGTGTTCTTACAAGGCAGGCATAAAATTCTAAATAAAAAAGTTTTTCCAGATACTCGGTGAAATTAATGGGAGGGGAAGAAGAGTGGTCTTTAATTATTTCAGACCCAGACAGTTAAGGCAGATGTACATCATCAGTCTTCGAAGAATGTCCTGGGGACATTGCCAAGACAGTATTTTTTTTTTTCTTCCTTCTATCATTCCTGATTTAATATCTGCACAAGCGCACGCGCAAGAGGATGATACGAAACTTGCACTTTTCAGTTCAAGTCCCTGTAAATGACTCCCCCTTGGAGACTGTTAGAAAAGTAATGGGGTTATTGTAGCACATGGGAATCAGTACTTGAATGCGTGCGCCAGGAAGGCAAAGGTGGGTTGACCCCGTCTGCGTTAAGTCAGGGAAACCATGGGGTTGAGCCAAGCATCTAGTGGAAATAAAAAGAAAAACTAATTCCAAGCAGGCCCCAGTGAGCATGTTTTTATCCAAAAAGCAATCAGAGAGAGGAATATGACCTACCAGATGGAATTGCTGAGGCAGAGGTGAAAGTTAGAAACAACAATAACGAAACACCATCAAGTATAATTTTGACAGAAGGAAGATATTAGAGAGAAAAGGCCCCAGCGGGCCAGTTTGGCTCATCCTGATCCCCGTATTTCATCTCCTTTCAGAAGATCCCCGGAGAAAGCCGCGTCGCAGGACCGTAAGATGTCGAGGCCGAGCGAGGGCCGCCGTGCCTGCAGGCGTGCGGCTGCCTGGCAATAACCTTGCTGGGCTGGTGGGCCAGGCAGCGAGTGGGAAGGGCGGCTCTGCCTCTCATCCTTACCGAGGCCCTGGAAAAGGGGGGCTGGGGGCGCTGGGATCCGAGTCACGCTCCAGTTTTCCCTGTCACGATATCCCCCAGTGTCGCCTGTACTGGCTATTGGGAAACTCAGTAGAGAGATGCTGGACACAGACTTAACTCTCAACTCTCCTTTGGCTGTAAAAAACATTTTGTGTGCTAAGTGAGATTTAGACCCCCTTCAAGACTCCCAGTGCTTCCCAACAGATACAAGAGAGCCTTCGTGTAAATGAGAATCAGACCCGCAGTGCCTATTAATTTTAATCTGTCACTCGGAGCAATTAATGGTCAATAAATTCACTAGGAAAATTAGAAAAAGAAACTGGAGCTGCTGTGAGGGGAGTATGCTGGAAAGAGAAGAGCTTAAAGTTTTAAAATTTGCCAGATGTTTGGTTTGCTGTTTTGCACCGTGCAGCCGGCTATGGGTGCCAGGGACGGCTGCCGGCAGGGGAGCGAGGAAGGGATGGCTGGGCTGGAGGAGGCGGTGAGGAGTGGAAGGGTGAAGCTGCAGCGACGTGCAGAGCTCTGTCGGCTCCGTAATAACAGGGTTGTCTGCTTGGGCTTGGCTAGGTACCAAGTCAAGGTTTTATGGCGTGAGTTCATCTGCTGGCTTTTCCCTTTACGTGATGTAATACTCTCTGTGAGCGCGATATTTATTACGCCCAGCTCTGTAGTGGGTACGGGTAGTTGTAGCCAGCCTCGGAAAGTTTGGAAACAGCTTCTCAATCTTAGTTGCATCCTTTCGGCTGACCTATGACATAATCCGAGGAGGGTCGGGGCTGCGGCTCCCTCCTTCGCGCTCCCCCCTTGCCCTCTGCCTCCTCCTCCCTCTCCCAACGGTTTGTCAAACTGTCTTGCCTTTATCTCTTCTCACAGGCTTCGCAACAAGTCACAGGATGATTTATGCCCTGATAACTTCTGCTTTTAAATGTCGGGCTAAGAAAAGCAGCCTTTGCAAAAACAACTTTTGTGGAGGTGTGGGGAAACCCGTCCGTCATCGCGCTCAGCGGGAGAAAGCGCCATCTCAGCAGAGATGCCGGAAGAGTGGGGCCGAGGGCCGCTTCCGTCCTCATCCTCACCTGGTGCCCAAAGGGTTGCGGTGGTGGGAGGAAGACCTCCCTGAGCCTGGGCTGGCGAGTCCCAGCTGGTGAAGGAGCACAGGGCATGCATCGCCCACCACCCTCGTATCTCTGTCCCGACCCCCCCTGCTCAGCATCCTGCAGAACTGGAAGCTGGTGTGCACCTTGGGGGCAAGGGAGGGGGCCAGGGCTGCGTGTTTGGGCTGTCGGTGGGAAGGTCCGTGCTTTGCTAAAGGAGGAAAATATTTTGCAGGTCTGAAAATATTTTTCAGCATTTTATTACAAGTTTCCTCAGTGCTGGAGCTGTGAGGCGGCTGGGGATGAGACAGGCAGGGAGAGCCATGATCCTGCCGCGCTGGCCGGCGCATCTG
>NW_009607654.1:68886-120972 GCF_000690535.1 Cariama cristata | reverse complement strand
CAGCAACCTGCCCGTACGAAGCGGGGCCAGCGGCGCGGCCGGGCTGCATCTCCGGTGTGCTGGGGGCATCGGCACTGGCGCTACTGACCTACCCGGTTAAATGCCACCGGGACTTCAGCCTAACGGCGATCCACCCTGGGAGTACAGATGTGGGCATGGCCATGGGCACAGACTGTGGTTTTGTGTTTTAAGCACCACGGAGCGAAGCCTTTAAAGCAATTCCTACTTCAAAGCGCTCCCGCTGTAATTACAAGACCAGAAAAGTGAGGTGGGCACGAGCAAACAGGGAAAGCATAGGAATACATTTGCAAGATCTAACATATTTTAATTGTTCTTACTAGGTGATTTTAAAAATTGTTTTGCAACAAGGAGAGGATTGTCCTCTGTCTGCTTGACTAATGCACGCCTGAAACTATTATGCTGCCTTGAACAAAACCAAGCAAACCGTGCTGCAACTAAGGCCGGCACGCCGAGTTTCCTGAGGGGGAGAAGTCGCCGACAAATAAAAATCAGGTGTCAAAATGAAAGCCGAATCCTTAGCTTAAGTGAAACCTTTGCAAGTAATACAATGAACACAGAGCAGGGAACAATTTAGATTTAGGTAAAGGTTTTTTTGCAATTTCTTTTTGTGTGGTATATTTGATTTCTCAGAGCATTTTTTGTTTTCTCCTGAAGGACACGGTTGTACTTGCCTAAACTCCTAAACAAACTTGTTAGACCTGAGCAAAATGTTCACGGGAAAATACAAAATTAGTTGAAACTCGCTTGGTTTCAGGTTTCTTTACAAGCTCTAAGCTCGGCCCTGGTTCACTGAGAGGTTTGCTAAGGACCATGAACTTTTAGAGGGAACATGGACTGATTTATGAGTCTGCATGAAAATCCATGTGAAATTTGCCTTTCACATGACCACGATGCAAAAATATCTTCTCTCCCCCCAACCCCTTCCTGCAGTAGTAGATAAACGCCGATGTGTTTTATCTCCTGTTTCTGCATTGAGGCCGCCCGGCAGAAGCAACATTTTGCTGAATTCCTTATAAATCACCAGCGGTGCTAACAACAAAACGCTCGCAGCTCTGGTGTTAGTACTTGTTAGTTAGTTGCTGCTACCGGGAGCCAGGCAGGATGAAAATGATGCTGAATTGGATTTATTTTAACTTGGCGCGAACGCTGTCGTGCACGTTTCGCTCTGGATTGTAACAGCTGAAGAGACAGCAGGGCTACACAAACGCCTCTCGGCACCCCGTGACCCACGCCAGGTCGTAGGAAGGCTGGTGCGTGGGCTCGCGTACTTGGGCAAGTGCCGTGGGATGGAGGTGGCCCCCCGTGCGGGGCCACTGGGGTGCTTGCCACGGTGTAACCCTACCACCCGCTGCAATGACAGCCATGGCACATCCAACGCGTGGAGCGTCTGTGAGGGGTCTGGGCTGGGAAGAGCTGCTGGTTTTGTGCTCTTCGGGTGACTTTTGCAATGTCTGCCACCGGAGCAGGTCTCTCTATGCTCTCACTGCAGGAATAGCGCAGTCTTTTGTTAGGGATAAGGGATTTCCCGGCCGTTCTTGTTTCCAACACACGTGCAAATGGTTGGGTAGAGACCTCACATCTGGATGTCTTATTTCTCCATTTCCAAACTGCGGGGAAGGCTTCTTCAGTCATCTGCAGCCGCTGGGACCTACCCTGGGCTCAGGACGGTCCATCGCCTTTCACGCAAAGGGCAGCTCTTCCCTTCCCGGTGCCCACAAGCTGCTCCCTGCAGCAACCTTTGCAAACGCAGGCGCTTCTCGGGCTGGAGCGGTAGCTGCGTAGTGGCCGGTCTCTGGGGATTTGACAGCGATCTGCAGGGCCAGCCCCGGGGGCTCGGCTTGCTCATTTTGAGAGTGGTGTAGGTGGCCCACGGAAAGTTCCTATCTGGCCCACGGAAAGCTCCCATCTAGCCCGTGTTGCCGGAGAGGAAAGGGCAAGATGCTGCAAATAAAGAAGACCGCAGATTGCAATGGGTTAAAGACCTCTTGGAAGATGTTTGACGTGGGAAATTAATTGGAAAAACAGCCTGGTTATAGGAAATGGCCATGTCTATGCCCAGCACACACCTGAATTCCCCTTATCGTAGGGAAAATACCAGAGAAAGAAAAAGTTGTGGGTTTTTTTTTTTTAATCATCGCCTGCCTCATTTCAAAACTAAGTTGAAAATTACTTCTCCAAGTTGGAAATGCCTTTTCATTTCACATTCCAAGTTAATTTACAGTAAAATAAATTTGTCCAGTTGTAAAACTTGAGGGGAAACACGTGGAAATTTCCCAAGCATTTTGACTGAGCAGCTCTGACTTTTCTCGTTCCCTTTTCCCCGTCCTCAAATTTTCACTTGTTGATTTGGTTTTTTCCATTCCTTTATAAGGTGGGATAAATATTAAATATGACAGCAATTCCAATGGGACCAACAATGCAATTGTCACTCGGCTCTACTCAATGGCTACTCCTGCAGCTCGTATATCAGCCAGAAGGACGGCTGCAGAGTTGCCTGGCCCGGTTCCCTCTGTGGTTTGTCCGTGCAGATGATGTGGGTTAACCTGGGAACGGAGAAAACTGGAGCTGGTCCTGGGCCCCTCCTGCGCTTCTGAAGAGCCCAGCTGTGCACAGCTTACAGGCCAGCTCACAGGTCGTTTCCCTTCTTTGAGGACTTTTCGTTAGGCTGGCCTTACTCTTGACATACAGCATTTCTTCTGCTTCAGGGTTACTTCTATTACTCCACTGTTTATCACTTTGTGGTTTTATTTTCTATTATCCCTGGCCCATAATGACTCATCAGGCTGCGAACACATAGAACGAAACTTGAGCTGCGTTTTTCTGGCAGAGCAGCAAACAGAGCTCAGTTTGCGAAATTTCCAGCAGCTTTCCTGGTCCTGCGTGCTTCACGAAGGTGTGAGTGGATAATTCAAACCAACATCTCGCCTGCTCTGAAAATACAATCGCTTCGAGGGCAAATCTGGCTTCAGAAATAAAGGTTTATAAGATTGCAGGAAAAAAAAAAAAAGGAGAGCAATTTCAGGGCAGGGTAAGCTGTTGTTTTGTTTGCGTCTACCCAAAATATAGGAGTGTTTTATGTCAGAGGAGCTTTTCCCAGCGGGAATGAATGAGAGACTGTAATGGATAATAAATGCTGGGGGTCGGGAGGTTTTCAAACTTCTCTTGCAGCGTGTGCTGGCTTTGAATGACTCGCAATCCTTCACCCTTTTTGTTCCAGGCAGCACGTATCGCCTTCCCACCTCTCCCATAAATGAAGTGCAGTGGCAGAGCGTTTAAAATAGGACCCAGAGGGTCTAAGCTGGAGGCTCAAGCCTTCCCTTGGACTCCAGCTGAAGCCCTGGAGAGGACCTGGCTGCGTGTAGGTGTCCGGTTGTTTGGACTGGGAGTCAAAGGGACTGGCAGGGATGTGGGCTGAGCGTGCCGTAAATCCTGCCATCCCGAGAGGCTCGCTGGCTTAGGAGGACCCTTGATCTTTAACGCACAGGTCCCCTCTGCCTGTCCCAGCTGTTACTTGGTAAGAGAACATGAGACAGGATTTTGAGAACAGCCTTCGCACCCGCTCTCATGAGAATCTGGATGCAGGACTCAGGGATGATGGAGAGTTGTTGGCCATGTCCAGTACGCTCGTGCAGGCCACATGGTGAGCGACCATAAGGGACCCTAGGTAGATGTGTTAGTGCTCCTGGCTGCCTCAGATGTGATCCTTTCCCTGTTTCCCTTAGGGGAGAACCATAATAGGATACCTGGTTGAAGCCAGGCCCTCAGAAATGGAGATGTCAAAAATAAGTAGTCACTTAAAAAAAAAACACAAACGAAACAGCACAACCTGATCTTTTGCTTCCTCCTGCTCCTGACTGTTAAGTGAGGGTAATAAATGTGTTCTCACTTCACAGAGCAGTATGACACTAAATCTATTTTCAAAGGTGTCTCATGCAACAGGGATGACTGCCACAAGGAGGAGAAAAAAAACAACAAAAAAAGGCTTCCTCATCAGTTTGTATCCCCTTTTCTGTAAACTCCCTTAACAGCTACTGAAAAAGAGCCATCGCCTCGCACGCCAGCTATCAAATAGGAGGAGGAGGACCCCCCTCCGCTCCAGTGATGCCTGAGCCCTGGCCCTGGCCCCGGTCTTACCTCTCCCCCCAGGCTGCCCCTCCAAGGCAGGGGAGGGGGTCAGCTCCCAGCTCTACGTTCCCCTTTGGGTGGGGGGCATGGGTTAAATAGCTGTTTCTCCCACATTGCAGAAAGGCGGGTAGGTCCTCCCGCAGTTTTGGGAAGGGCTCTGACAGCAGCGTGCGGAAGCCTACGGGGTAACCAAAAAATAGATTTTTCCCCCCCCTCCCCTTGGCATCAGCTGAATATCACAGGAGATTTGTTAAATCTGCACGTAGTTTTTCCTCTTATGGAGAAGTGCTCAGCCTCCCTCTCTTTTCCGTAGGTGCGAAAGCCTCTTCTCTCGGCGGGGTGGTGCCGGGTGGGCAGGCGATGGTGGGCGGGCGGCGTGGGGGCCATCCATGCTTGATTCAGCCGAACGCGTGTGTGAGCAACCCCGCTTCCTCTCACATGGCTTTGACGAGTGTGAGGGAGGGAAGGGGGAGCGGGGCCGAGATGGTAATGTCTTACTAACTGTTCTATTCCTCATCCGATGGCCTGGTGAGCCATCTTTGAGGACTGCAAATTCAAATTGAGAGAAGGTTGCTACGTCAAGGAATGAATAAGTAATGAAATAACCCTTGCCGCTTCTCTGCGCAGGGTTTGCAACCACAGATCTTGAAGCATCCCAGTGCTGCAGAGGCAGGCGATGGTAATTAGCCTCGCTTAAGGGAGGAGCTGATAGAAGCACGGGGAAATGTGCTTCTGCAGGCACAGGAGATGTTACCTGGTGATAGCAGAGGTGCAGAGATGGCTGGCCAAGATCTGGCAGCAGCCTCCTGCTTGCAAATCCAGTTGAGGGACATCTTTGACCTGAAACAGGGATGTTTCTTTGTGCGGATAGCCTTACGGACTGCAGGAAAGGAAAGCGGCTGGCGTGCCTGCGGTGGGTCCTCACCAGAGCCAGGGCTGAGACCCTCCAGGCACACCGTAGCCTTGTCAGGGTGCGATTTGGGGCGGCAGGGCCATGCCGAGAGACCCGAATCCCTGTACCACATGTACCACAGGGCTCGCTGCTCAGAGGCTGACGAGAGTTTGGACTCCCTGCGGGCACCCCAAATGAGGGCCAACAACCTGACCCAAGACATTGCCCTTTGAAAACCTGCTGCCGCTGCCACTCGTTTTCATAGTCCTTTCCCCTACGATAGTATAAACAAGCTGTCATCTATTTTTCAATGAAAAATACTTTTGTTTGGCTTGGTTTCACATTGCGCTGTTACTATTTGCTGTCGCGGAAGCTGCTGCAGCTATAAATAACCTCACCACGAGCTCCCCTCGTCCGTAAGCTCGGGTGCTCGCTTCGGAAGAGGCAGGCGAGATTAGGATCTTGTTTTGAAGGGGAGAATCTCCCGGCAGAGGCGACGGGTGGCTGCCATCACCAGGGTGCTTGCACCCCACGGGCCCGAGTTTCCGCTTGGTTTCCTGGCAGAGGGTAAAGGGCCTGACTGCCCAAAACCGCTCGCACGTCACCGGGGGGGTGATGGTTGTGCCGAGAGGGGAGGATGAGGGGAGCGGGTTGTGCTGACGGATGCAGGGCAATGCCACCGGCCGTGGCCCTCACGTTCCTGTCTGGTCTCCTTTCCCTGAAAGAAGGGGGGAGATCTCCTTCCCCTCCGACATCTTGCACACAGCTTAGGGGAAACATCCTAGGGGGGCCAGAGTCCCCGCTGACTGCAGGCCCTGACTGCCCTGGAGCAGGTGAGGGGACCTGGGCCTGGCTGGCCCCCTCCAGCTCCAGCCGCCATGCAGGCTTGGCCAGCGGGGAGGCCACAGCACGTACGCGGGGCGAGATCCAAAGGTTCAACCTGTCAGAAAACTGCTTACTTCTTGGGTTGTTTTGACTCAGTTTTCTTCCAGATTGCTGAGTCGGACTGGCTTAGATGAGAGGGTTGGATCAGCCCTAGGTCTGGCACAGGCGGAGGGAGGGGGGCAGGCTTCCATTTTGGGGTGGAACAGAGTGATATCCTCTCTGCGTGCGCTCGCGTCTCGCTAGATGGTTGCAGAGCCCCCGGGCTGCCGAGAAACCACACGGCGATCGCAGGCGCGTACTTTGCAGGCGGCTCGCTCAACCTCTGGTACCAACCAAGCGTGAGACACACCAGACAGGTTTCATACACTCCCCTCTTCCTGGAAGCGTTTGCTTTGTTGTCCAGGGCTGTTGTTTTCTCTGTCTGCTCTGTTTGCCCTGCCATCCTGCCCTGGCCTCGTTCGTGGTGACGGCTGCATTCTCCCCGACACGCCGCCGCTCATGGTAAATGTGCTTCTTGGGCAGGGGCCACGGTGTGACTTGCCTCGAGGTGGAGCGATGCGGTTACGCTCATCCAGATCATTGCCCACGCCGAAGTAAATGCTCTCAATGCTCTGAGCTGCTGATGCCCTAGATCGAGCTGGGAGTGAACTTCAGAAAGGAGAGCTCGTTTCAACTGCAGGCTGAATGAATACGGTGACTCACCTCAGTTCCTAAAAGCAGAGAACTGTTTGTTTCCATACAACAAGAAGGGACTTTATCTTAACGTTCAAGGTCTCTGGTTGCGGTTTCACGTTTATAGCTGGCTGCTGCTGAGCGGGGTTGGTCCCCCTCCCTCTCTCCTGTCCCCAGCCTTGCGAAGTCCTGTCCCAGAGGATGCCTGACCCCCGCCGCGAGTGGACGTAGAGAATTTAACCAGGCAAAAATTATCCCCTTCCTCTTTATTTTCAGCAGGCTTAGTTTTTTGTTGGTTTAGCTCCGGTATTGGGAGGGAGGCGAAGGGGAAGGAGGCCTGTCCTGGGTGGCAGGCAGCTTTTGGTCGGCTTTAGCCATAACACGCGCTCGCTGTCCCCGAACAGGGAACCCACAGCACATCGCAACGTGGGCAAAGCTGGCAGAAAGCACTGCTCCCCCTTTCCCCGGGGCTCGGTCACAAGACCAGAGAGAAGAGAGGGCCACAGAGTTATTCCTTTTGTTTTTGTGATGCTTTACTTTCCCAGCCAGACAGGATGAGAAACAAATACCACCGAAATACTACGAGAGAGGCTATTCTTGAAGTGTTTATAGCCCAGCCTTGCTGGAGAATGTTTGGCCGCTTCCCAAGACAGCCTATTCTCACTGTGTTTCTAAGCTGGTTTCTGAACTTTCGGGCACTTACCCAAACAGAATCTGGACTTTTTGAAGTTTGCTTATCTCTCTTTACGAGGACGAGTCAGGGGAGGGCGGCTGAGGCCAGGGATGCGAGGATCGAGCAGAGCAGGGAAGCCCCGATGAGCTTGTGCCGCACGTGAGAGCAGTTCCCCCGTGTCCTCTGAACGCCCGGCTCTGCTCTGCCCGAGTTAATGGTCAGCCTGACCATATCTAGCAGGTCTCCTGATTGCAAAAGGCTTTAGAAAGTCCCTGAAGTTCCTCAAGCATTTTTAATTTATGAAGGTCAACCTGATGTGGAGGGGTACGTGATTAAATGAGGAGGGGACGAGCGGAGCTGGAGCTGCGGACCGTCGCTCTCCTGCAAACGCAAAGGGGTTAAGGTGAGAGCTGTTGGGTTTTGCACATCTCTGCAAAGTCGTGGTTGGCCTGTTCCACTCAACCTGGCTAAAAAAAGCAGCCGCTGCCTCTGCCTTTCTCTACCCTTTTCTTTTCCAGACGGTCAACTGTTAACTTATTAATCTTAAGGAGATTCTGCCTTGTTAGTGCTGGAGAACAGCAAGTGTTTGCTAAATTCTCCCAGTTTTCCTTCTACTCCAGGGTGTTTCCCGTGATGGTACCTCGGGATCTCTCCGTTTGCTTTCAGATACGGGGCACAAGAGCTGTATTGATTTAGAACGAATAAAACCAAAGCCAAAATATGGGTGAGAAAGGAACTGTGCGTTTTAGCGAATGGCTGTGAATTTGCACTCTGCAAAAGTACTTTAAAACAATAGCAACCGAAAGCTTCGTTTGCATGTTTAAGGCATGGAAATACAAATCAATCAGGATAAGATTAAATGAAATATGTGCTATTATTGGTAAAATTCTGATATGTTAAAAAGTTATTTAATTGCATGCTACTATCCAAAATCCTTGGTTGCCACTTTCAATTACTGTCATAATGAGTCTAGCGTTATTCTGTTCAAAATGTAATAAAATATTGCCATTAGTTTCGGAGCAACCTAATCACTGAGAAAAAAGATGCTTGAGAATGCACTGAGTGATCCGGCGAACACAGGGATTTCATTTTATTAATTGGCTATTAGGGCAAACTTCAACATTTTATAAGTAGCAAGTGATGCCAATGCTATGTTTGTTTAAACTCATTGCTGTTTGAACTGGCTGAGCAACAATAATAAAACCTTTTGTTTTTAGATAAACTTTTTTTTGTTTTTCTCCTACAGGGAGCTCATTTTATTTAACATGTGCCAGGAACAAAATTCACTGTGTTACTCCTAGTAAAGCCTGTCTGTTTAAATCAAGTAAATGAAATGTAATTCCTGAGATTAAAGAGCAAGCAGCTATATTTTCATTTGGAGCAGCTTGTTTTTTCTAGTTGATTTTGTTAGAGTTTTCCGATGTTATGTAAGCAAATAGTTTAATCAGGAACAATAGCGGGGGAATCTTAACTTTCCTTTTTCCTCTATCAGTGGAAATAAATAACATATGTAATAAAGATACCGTAATTGCAAAACAATACCATGCAAAAGATAACGCAGTGATTATTTTCAGTTTTAGAAATGCGGCATGAGCCACGAAGTTCAGAAGCAAGATTGCAATATCAAAGACTTAAGCGCGGTAATCGGCCCCGCTGAAGTCAGAGCAGCAATAAAAAGGCACGCAGGCTTCCTCCGTGCAACAGCTCCCGTTAAGTCCCTGACGTAGTTGAGAAATCACAACCAACGTTACAGCCTGCTCCCCCCTTCTTTGGGTTTCTTTCTCCAACATAAGCAGCGTTGGTTAGCTACACCCAGGCCTGAGCGCGAGTGCGTGCACACGTAGTCCAAAACCGAAAAGCTCTCCAATGAGTGCCTCTACCTCAGGGAAAAGACGATGGGAGTAGATACGTGACTGATGTTAGTCATGTTGCTTAATACGCTGGTGGGAGGCAACAAGATGCTGCTCAGATAAATGCCATGCCGGAACCCCTGGATTTGAGCAATCCTTTAGGTTTTGCTCTCGGCGCTTCCTATGAGCCTTGCCAGAAGGTGCAGTCGGTGCGGTCACTTGTGACGGTAGGAATGGAAATGGATTGCTCTGAAACGCTTTGAAAATCTGAAGCCTGTTCCTTCCTAAATTTAGCATGGTGCATTGTGTGACAAGACACTGACTCAGAGGAGTTACTCATATACTTAAGTCTTTGTGATGTTGGTACCTTTCTGGTGAACTTCCGAACCGTCGCCTTAAAAACCGCCTATTGTTAATTTGTGCGTGGAGCTTTTCTGAGAAGGCTTTGCTGAAGGAAATTTGAATAGAAAATGCCATTAACATTCTCATGCCCAGCCCTAATACATCATTTCTGAGTGTACTTCATTGCCACTTAAACCCTGTGGTTAACTCATAGTTTTATCTACAAGGTCTTCAATACGTCAACTCCTAAATTAAGTAACCTTTTCTCGCAGTGTCTTGAATGGGAGGGAAAAAAGTTGTCCTTTTTGAACCTTCTGCATAAGTGGTAAGCAGGGCCTGTAAACTTTGCATATGCTCCAAAACAAAACAAAAAAAACATGGAGAAGGCAGTAAAGTTTTTTTTTTTTTCCAAAGTTTTCCTGTATTTTATTTAAACTTAAAAAATATCTGTGTTGATTCTGATGTCCTGCGGTTTTGCACTAAGGTTTCAGAGGTGAGCTCCAGGCTTTCTTGTCTCATAACGGAGTGGAGTACTAAATCTTTTGTGTGGTTGTTTTCACAGATAGGTGTTTTCCTAAACAAGTTAAATCATAAATAAAGATAGAGGCTGATGAAAAATTGCTTTCCCTCTGACTCTTAAGGTACAGCCTGTTCTCCAGCCGTCCATTGAATCTTACAGGAAATCAGAAAATCTGGTTTGCAAAGCAATAAAAAAGCAGCACATCCATTTTTGTTTCTGGCCTATCAAACCTCTGAAAGAAAGAGGAATCCAGAATTTCTTTAATGCAATGAGCATGGTGTTTTATTTTTGAGAGTTTTATGTTTTACTTGAGTGAAAGGTTTCCTTTTAACTGAGGTGTCCTTAAACAAATCCAGGCACCCTGCGTCCAGGGTATGCCCAGGGCAGGGCAGAATCTGAACAGCAGCTGTTTTGACTTGTATGCATTAACTCCCTCTTTGAAAGACATACGCCGCGTCAGCACTCTACTACTGCCTTCCATCCATTTGTTTAGAGATTAATCTCCCCTTTTGACAAAGGCAATTTTTAAACTTCCGAGCCGGGCAATCCCTCTGGGCTGTGATGTGATGCAGAGGACATGGTCTGACACCGAGCAGCAGTAGCTCCATGGGAGGAGAGTGGCATTTCCCCGGGCACAGCGGAGCTGCTGCGGCTGCCCGGGGGCCGGACGAGCCCAGCGGAGCTGCTGCGGCGGCCCGGAGCCGGGACGAGCCAGGAAGGAACCGGCCGGGAGGGCCTGGGGACCCCTCGGTGGAGCCGAGTCCCCGGCTGACCGGAGAGGAGCCGGCAATGTGCCGGTAAAAATGCCCGAGTCCTGCTTTAAGCTGCATTTTCACCACTGCGTCATGGAGGGAAACAACAGAGAAATGATGGGCCCGTTTCCCTCGGGAATCTGGTTAATTGATTTTGTTTAAATAGAAAAAAAAAAAAAAAAAAAAAAACGGAAAAATACTGACAGGGTATTGTTGGCTGGTGTAGATAGGATTTAAATATGTTTTAAATCAGCTAACAGAGCAGCAAAGATGCTAGGTTCATTCCCTTCTACTTTGTGTGCCCAGGAAAGGAGGGAAAGCAAAACAGCCGTCAAACTTACTGGTAGATTTTAATCCTTCCTGGACTTACTACCAGCTAGGCTCCTGCTCCTGTTTACCCAGCTGAGGAGGGTCTTTAAATGGATGTCTCCATTTGTATGGATCTCTTCCCACCGTGAATAAGGCAATGACTTGACAATGAGGCTGTTACCGAAGAAAGATGAGCTGGCTGCAGCCAACAAATCTTGCACTCTCCGTTTACAGGGCTATAATTATCCAAAGTTTTAAAACACAATGCTATCTGCTGAAAGGGACCATCTGGGTGAAGACCAAGACATCCCAATTAAATGATTGATAAGCAGCTCATGTACGGGAGGAGCGCATGCACCGCCCATACATCGCAGTTCTAAAAATGCCACTTGCGTTAACAAACGTCTTGAAGGAGTTTGCACATAGCGTGCACGGCGGGAGGGAGGAGATCAAGTGTGTTTGTGGGATTGAAAGTAAGGTGGCATAAATAAGATCAGCATCAGGAGCAGGATGGAGAGTGCTCTTAGAGCAGGGAGGTGCGGTGGAGGAGCAGTGTTGCTGACCTGAGGGATGTTACAGAGATGCTTGAGGATCAGAGAGGGGAGGAATGACAAACCTGCGCTCAGGGCAGGCCTTCCCTTGCTAGGCAGGAGAGCCGGTTGTCCTTCAGCCTGCAGCAGCAGACGAGGGTAAGCGTGAGGCTGGGACGGGCGCTGCGGTGTTGGAGAAATCTGCACTGGTTTGCTCCATCCACCACAAGCCTTGTCTTTGGCCTTGCCCAGCGGTTCTGTTTTCCATCTGCAGTGATGGGAAGTCCATCTGTCCTCCTCTTCTTGACCCACCAGCCTTATTCAACTTGTAAGCTCGGCTCAGTTCTTGCAGAACTTGTACACGATGCCCGACTCATTAGGACCAGCGTCTTGTTTGGCACTTCTTCATACCACAGCAACAGTGAAGGCAGTTTTGTCCCATAACACCCGCCCAGTACACATCAATACCTCTTTGCATCTCTTCAAAGCAGTAACTTGCGCCGTGGTTACGTGTACCGGTCAGAAGTCTAACTCGGGGGGTCTGCAGTAAAATAATATTGCCAGCTGCTGCTGATTTGCGTTACAACAATTGCCATCCCTAGGTTATACAGCCAGATGGGGTTTTGTGTGATAATCTAGGCTGACCGTAAGCCTCGCCTTGATTAGTTCTTTTAATTTGCAAAATGGTCCATCCTGAGTTTAAGATATTTTTAGAAATCCAGGGATATAAAATCTTACCTCTAAAGCTTGGATCTTATTTTAGTGCCACTGTGTCTAGGCGCACCTTCCAGACTTTGATCTGGCCTGCAGCCTCTCTTGCTGAATTTCTCCTTGGCTGTTGACTCTTCTCACCCCCTCCACCTATTTTCGGCTAAATAGAATGAGCCACATGTATCTTTTAACTAGATTTATTTTCTAATGCTCTTTTCCCTTGGCTTTTCTCTGAACATATCTCAGTTTACCAGCACAGTTACCCACATATAAGCATCCAGGTGGGATGTGACCTTCATTCTCTATGCCTAGAGAATACATGTGATGGCATTTTTCATCATGTTTAAATGCGATTTTGCAGGGGGTACTGTCTTGGGTAACTTGTCGTCTTCATTTGTGCATCACTTTCCCTAAATCTCCCTCTTATCTCCAAGCTTTTCAAGTAAGTTTTTTTGCCATCTTTTGTTATCTTCCCTGTCTGGCAAAAGTCAAATAGAGCAAGGACAGGATTCCAGATGGGTCCTGGTGGAAGCAAACCCGCTCACTGATGTTTTCTCCTTTTGTTGCCATTCATGAGCCACGTTTATCTCGCGTTTCAAATGAACCATAACAATTTCCATTGTTCTAAATTCCTAATGAAAATATTGGTTTGATGTTAAGTCTCAGGGAAGCTGAAATGTGTTATATTACACCAATACTATTACTTTTACGCGCCAAAATTACAATCTCATCAAAACGAAATTCTGGATTCGTCAGACAAGGTCTGTTTCATAACCTTGATTGGTGTTTTTAATTATCTTCCTGTTAGTCCTTGTTAATTGAATCTCGTATTGTCTTCTCTGTTATTTTGTTTGGACTATCACGATTATAGTTACCTGGGTCATTTAATTTGCCCTTTTCTAGCACTAGCACAGCCTTAGCTTTCTTTCAGTCTAACTTCTTAGGTGTAACAAGGGTCCTGCAAAATTTGCATTCCGTAAATATTTTGAAAGGAGCCAGTCAAATCCCCTTCATACCATCCCACCACAGGTCACCTGCAAAAACGGACATTCTCTGTTGATCAAGGATTCTACTTTGCTCTAGAGTTGCGAGCATCTTTTAAAAAAGTGATGAGCTCAAGCCACCTTGAACAAGAGGTCGACAAGTATAAACATCTTCAGAATCCACATGGCTAAAACAACCGGGAAGCAAGCTTGTGTGGTGTAACCCTCTACAAGACAGTGCCCAGTTGTAGTTCAGGGCTCCGGGACTGTCCTCGATGTGTAATAGAGGTAGTATGGGTCAGGCTGTGCCAGGGCTGGCTCCTTCTGCCCCACACATCCTCCAGTGCTATCTTGGGGGGCCTTGCATCTTCAAACTTTGCTCTGGCATGCTTTCATGCCACACTGCCATGTATACAGCACATACCCGTGCTGTGAAAAGACTGTTCTGGGAGGCAGTGACACTCCCAGCACTACAGACATTTTGGAAGTAATCCTGCTCCCCATACACGTACTCCAAAGTAATTACATCCCAGTGTCGGAGAGGTTCTACAAGGTGCCTGGAAGCCTCATGGGGCCAGTCCATGTCACCCAGGTCCATAGCCTGGTTGTATGTACCAGTACAGGTGATAGCTACTATAGAAGCAAATGCAGTTTAGAGAAGGCAAGTTCTTTGGTAGCCATGTCCCAAATCACTTAGGAGCTTATAGACTTGCCATTTTACAGTAGGAACCGCCAGAAACCAAGAAAGTCCTCCGGCTGTGACTGTACAGTACGTTCCTTGTGTGAAACAGGGCCTGATATCAGTATCAGGTGCTAAAGGATGCTTCTGAACGATGACTGAATCTAACAGCCTTTTACGATGCATTGCGCTAGCTTAATCTGCAGGTGACAAAGGCATTGATTAAGTGTCACGAGACCAATAAAAAAAAGGTTACACCGAATTGCTAAGCCAGGTGTAAAAATACAACCTCATCCAGAGCTGAGGCTTCGATGTTTGAATCAGCTTTAGGAAACCCCCGTAAGACCTTCAGCTAAGGAAATACACAGGACTGCTGCGGTGTCTCCTAGAAGCTGCTTTCTCCAACTACAGGTGCTATTTTCATAGTCAAGATATAGCTGCTCCTGTCCTCCCACCAGTCTTTCCTCTCAGCCTCACTGGGCTGGAGGGACGTCAAGAACCCTGAGCTCTTCTCAAGATGGAGTAGGCAGGTGCTGCTTGCATCACCTTTGTCTTCAGGTCTGTATATCTTCATGGAAGATGTGGCATAACCAGGTACAGGTTACTCTGCTCCTTAATAAGATGCTGGGTGGGAGTCTATGGCCCCTCTGTTATAGGAAGTGAGGCTTGATTTTCTTCATCCCCAAAACTTCTGTGCCTCTCGAAAGGGGAGAAAGCAACTGTAAAGTCAGATGAAATGCCAGCTATACCTCACTGAAATATTAACGTCTTTGCTTCCTGCTTGATCTAAAAGAAACTTTGTTTTCTTAATTTAATAACAGAAGTAGAATGGTTGATCCAATTGGCTTGTTGCAGTTATGGAGGAAAAAAAATAGTTTTCATGTTGATTAATTTCTTGGATCTTTCTGTTTTCCAGTGGTGAAAACATTTGAAAATGTGGAATTTTCCTTATGGTGAAACGGGTACTTAGATTACAGAGTTCAAACCTGTCTAAAATAGTCCCCAAATTCAGGGTCCAGGTGATTAACAGTGGGAGTTGGTGTTATCCTCCTAGGGAAACTGGAGCTTAAGATGTTGTAAACATGGGTTTCATGTAGCAGCCACCGTATTTGGATCCATTCCCTAATTCATTAAAGGCTTGGCGATGAGAAAGGGAGAAGTATTTGGGTATCAGACTTCAGGTTTGTCTACAGTTCTTTGTCTTCAGCTTAGCCTGTCTAAATCATTTTCTGAAGGCTCAGCTGTGACCTGCCCATTCTTCATGCATTTAAGACAATTGCAAGGCAGTTCCTTCTCTGTCACATACTTTTCTGTGCAGATAGAGCAGAGCTGGGCTGGAACTTGTGGGGTTTTTTCTAGACTGTTTTCCTAGACCTGCCTCAGATCCTCTCTTTTCTCCAGCAGTCTGTGATCTGGCCTGTTTTATCTAATCTGATCTATCTTGGCCTTTATGTCACGCTCATCCCCGTGGTGCTTGAATGTCCCAACATCCCGCCTTTGGTGCCTTTCTTGCCTGTGAGTCCCACTCCTTCAGTCAAGAAAAACCTGGAACGGCCATCAGATAAGACCAACAAATCCGGCTTTGCCTGTAATCAGCCTGTCCTGCAGCTTGATGGAGAAAAATACCTTTCAGGCTGGGTCTAGGGAAAAAAAAGCCAACGTCTTTGTGTCCTCCATCTTCTTTGGACAAGTTCTGACATGGCTTCGCTACTTCTGGAGACTGAGGCAGCAAGCGGGCTGTGAGCCCTGCTGCCGTGGCACGCTCTTCTCCACCCTGTCGCAAATTTGCCATCAACCAAGTTCACAACTGGGCCTCTTGAAACTTCCCCTGGCAGCAAGGGCAAGTGTTGGCCAAGCATGTGGGCTTGTCTCCCTCTCGTGGTTGACCAGATGTGGGCTTACTGTGGGGTCATTTCGCTTGCCCCAGGGGTGAGGGCTGGGCCAGCTGCTCCAGGGCTTCAGCTGGATCTGGGATGGCTTCAGTCAAGAGCAGGTAGCCGCTGGTTTTCTTGCTGGGTGGCACTGGAGATCATGAGGACTTCAGGTGCTTGAATCCATGTAGTTAGGAGTGTGCAATGCTTTAATGCAATGTAGGTGTGACTTCTCAAGTGGCCAGTCCCAGAAAGATTAAGGCTTTTGAGTTTTCTGCCTGGAGGCGGCACCTGGCTAGAAGTTGGCCATCTGTCAGGTGGTTGTCCTGACAAACGCCTCCTAAGCATGTCAGTCAAAAAAGGATCACGCTTAACAAACGTGTCAATCTGTCAACCCCAAAATCATGGGCATCGTTGCGTGCGTGCTACTAAGAGTGTCCCCCCCCAGGGAAATCCCTTGACTTTTGGAGGTGAAGGTCTGCGTTACTTGTAAGGCATGAAAAAAACCACACAAATATTTCTGGGAGTTCAAGGGCAAAAGCCAAGATGACAGTCCTCTATTTTTGAGGTAATTTTGTCACGTAATAAGCGAAGACTCTCTCTAATCTTTTAAGAGGGAAAATGTCTGGCAAACTTCCCCAGTTGATCTCCTTCTCTTTCCTTTACTACACCTTGCACCATACATATGTGACTGGGAAGGTGAGGCACCCGGCAGTTCCTGCACGGAAAAGGTAATAGCCCTATCAGTTAATTTAAAGGCCAATCACTTATCAAGAATATAATTCAGATTATTTATTAAAATACTCTGGTTTCACTGAGGGAAAGCAGGAGAGGTGTACAGATACCCAGTTAGTCGCAGGGCTGTCAGGACTGAGGCGTATGATGGGCGTAGAGCATCTTGTTGTTCGTCACTGTGTTCAGATCCAAGTGTCCACTAAAAATGCAATTGTGGAAGAAGAAATGCCGGCACAAGATGCTATAGAAAACAACCCTTTTGTTGTTATTTCACCAATTACTGTTTCAGAGAGGGGACCTTCTAACTATGGGTCCTCAAGAATAAAAAGTAACAGATGCACATTGGAGCAGAAGCATTAATGTTTGATTTCTAGCACAGAAGCGTTTTCCTCTGCTGCCAGGTGTCTCTTAAGTCTGAGCGCTTCTTGCTTTGTTAGATGTATTCTCCTGTAAACACTTTGTTGCTGCTATTACATTTTCCCATGCTGAAAGTCTATCGCAAAGACTTTTTTTTCTGAGGCAATGGCAGATGGCAATTAGCACCCTTCATATTCTTTCCCCATAACTTCAGCAGTTTTTTGCCTGCATCCACTTAACAGCTCCAGGCATGCCAAATCGCACGCTTTTGGAGGACTTGTTGCTAGTAGCAGATCTTTGATTCTAAATGCCTAAGTAGCGTCTGAACTATATTTAGAGCAAGTACACGCCTGCCTATTCATGATCTTTTGTGTGTAGCCTGGACAGCTCGGTGCCAGCGTGCAGCATAATCAGCTTCTCCTTCAGCGTCGAAATTCCACAGCTCTTCAGAGAGGAAGAGGGGGGGAAAGGGTGCTGGGCAAGGAAACAAGGATGGTAATTAAATATGACTTAGGAAAAAAATCCCTGAATAGCAAATTAGCCTTGCTGTTTTACTAATGTTATTGCTCTCTTTATAAAGTCCCAGCCATGTAATTATTGCGCACTCATAACTCCTGTAGACTTTCTGGAGAGATGTACGGTATTGAGGGAGGCTGTGAGCGTCGAGAAGTTGTCCTCCTTTTCCTGGACTGCTAAGAAAAGAAAGAACTGACTACAGTTACGACTTAAGAGGATTTCCATTAACTTATGAGGCAGGCACCTCTTAAAAAATTCTAGGTAGTTGTCCTACATCCCTGCACTGGAAAGACATCTGGAGAAACAAGGCTAAGCCTGCAGCAGATGTGAGATGATACTGGGGTTCATGGAGTTAAGTTTAACCACAAAAAGCCTGATCATTGCGCTTATTTTTATCTGAACCCATTGGCGTGCTAAAACATGTAGGTAAAGCCTAAGGAGTTGGAGCCTGAGTGATCACCTGGGGAAAAAAATTTCCAACTTAGTAATTTGGCTTTGGCACTTACTGACTTGCATAAATACCCAGAATTTATGGATGCCAAGCATCTGATTTTTCTAAGTCAATTTTGTAGGTACTTAGTTGTGCAACATCGGAGTAAGAGTGTGTCTCTCCTGTGAGACACAGACAAATTCAACCAATTTGATCACGTAGTGGTAAATAAAAAGATGATCAATCCTACCTGCTCATTCACTTAAATGAAAGTAGGTAAATTTGGGTTTATGATTGACTGTACCACTAACTTGTCTCTCTTGTGAGAACATCTCCGTTAAACTTCTAACTTGGCACCTCTTCACAGGGAGACAAACCATCAATATTTTCCTCAATAAGCCTCTTAAATAATAACTGCATCTTCCCCTTGAACTTATGTTACAGTGTAAAGGCGAGAAAATACAAGACAAGCCTTTTTATAATATGTCATTTGCTACTGAAAGAAAAATAATGAATAAAACCAAAAAGGGTCCCTGCTCTGGTTTGTCACTGTAAAATTTTTCGGCTAGCCTCATTTAACTGGTCAAAGTGAAAACGTGAACCTGCTCGGCTGTTCAAAGCGGGTGGGTGGAGAAGTGGGTGAAGAGCTGGTTGAGCCACTGATCTCCAACTGCAGAGCACGGGCTCAGCTTGTGAAAGCACACAAACAATTGAACAGGGCATGTAATTCCCGGTAAGTTGTACTGGTAAATCAGAGAACATAACAAGTCTACTTGATTTTACTCTTTCTAAACCTATTTGAAGTTGATTTGCTTTGAGAACCTGCGTGGACGTTTCTTTACCTATGCACCATTGGTTCTCTTTGAGTGAAGGGCGATACTTTTGGTGTTTTGTATGGTTCTTACTGTGCCGTTAAAACGGCTCCGTACTTCCACTGTTTCAGCGATAGCACTGCTGCTAGAGATGCAAGCTGTGTCTGACCTCTTCCAGCGCAGTGGATTGTAGGTACCCGCATACGCCAGAAATACAAGGCGCTGTGCCTTCAGCTGTAACAGACAGCTGAAGTTTTTAATTCCCTCTGAACAGATGTGTGGGGTTTTCCAGCAGAAGGGGAGGGGGGCGGGAACAACCCGAGTTTGCACTTTATACTAGAGCCATCTTACCATTTATCCAAGAGTTGTCACATTTGTTTCATTGCAAATTGAAGCGCTGGGAATTAAAGAGGGAGGATTTCTGTCTAGACCTTATTGTTGACAGTCTCGGTGGGACACGTCTAATGTCCTAGGGAAGGAGGTCACTTTCTTGAGTGCAGATGGAGTAAGGCTGTAACATCTCCTGGCCACGTGCCATTTCCCTTCTGTCCTGCTTTGCTCGAGAGGAGTTCAATTTCTGTCTTCTCTGAGTTCCTCTGATAATATAATCTTGTTTGGAAGAGATAAGCATAACCATTTCACTATTAAAATTGACTGTGTGCAATATTTTTTTTTTTTGGTGCGAGAGTCAGAAAATTGGATGTGATTTCTGCAATGTGCTTTGGGAATGGTAGGCTATTGATTAATCCTCTGTCATACAGATCGTACTTGAAAACAAGACAGGTCTATAATTCTTCTCTTGATTGACATTTCTGAACCAAATAAACGAGTTTTATTTGTGTTTTTGGGATGAACTGTTAAGTAGAAAACGTTCTGGTGTTTTCCCCAGGAACAGAACTAGGAATCCACAGCCGTTAGGACAGCAATCAAAGTGGTTTTGTTTGAGTGATGTATGGCCCAAGATAAAGAAGTGAATTTGGAGGCTCAAAATGTTGAAGTTTGTGGCTCAGCCTCATCAAGCATAAGCAAGAACAAATGGTGAAGTCCTCACCTGGGTCTGAATGCAGAAGGGATCCTCAGCACTGCACGAAACTATCCCTCTGATGCTAACCGGGAGGGTGGCACACCACCAGCACTGGTGGGCACGAGGAACAGAGACCACCTCTTGCATTCCCTCTTGGGTTTCCATGTCAGCATCCATGTATACTTTATGCATGTATGGTGGGGTATTTTTCCTAGAAATCGTGAGTGATGGAGGTTGGAGTGATACTGCACAGATACTTGAACAAGCTCTAAACATTCAGAAATGGTTTTGTAAATACACCCAGTGAACCGCATTTTCTCATCGTGAGTTTTGCCTTAGCAGCAACTGTACTAGCTGTTCTGTAGCAAACTGCGTTGCCATTGTAGCAAATCTCGAAGTTAGACTTTACGGAAGAGGAAGGTGGCTTTATTGTCAAACAAGCAGATGTTACTTGCTCACTCTCCCCCACTTGCATATTCACAAGCCTTTTGAACTTTTCAGGAGCTTACAGTGAATAAAAAACTTCACCTCTCCGTCCTTTCCTGCCTCTGTGAGTCATTAGAGTTCCCTCACAGTCTTTCACCTCTGTGTCTGGGTGTCTTAAAGCTCCAGCCTTGTTCTTCATCTTCTTCATCACCATCTCTTAGCTGCTGTCCCTTTTTTTAGGCAGTCCATTGTTTTCCCTACCTGGGTCTACTCAGAAGCCGCACATGGATGTGCTGTGATTTTGATGACCTGCAGAGCTGGGTGCCAGCAAAACCTTCTGTCGTTCCTTCTGGTGCTTTCCCACCTCACCATTCCCACTCATTCTCCACAGGCCAACCTTAACACTTCTGTTCCAATTCTTTATGCTTCTGTGCCTCTTTTGAGTTTGATTTTTTTCTTCTTCAGTTAAAAATTTGCACGTAATTTTCTTTGGTAGCACAATGCTTTTATGAAGTAATGATGAAGCGCTCAACCATTTCTAGCATTTCCTTAACGCTGTGCTAATAACCTGGACCTCCAAATGAACTGTATCATAGGAGAAAGCATCCTGGTCCTGATAAAAGCAGTCATAAAGGGTGACCAGCCCTTCACAGTAGCGGCTTCAGTGTTCATCCCTCTGCAACCTGGCAGGCAGTCCTTTGAATTGAGCCAGATTTGGAGATCCAAATCTGAGGACCTGTTGTCTGAATGAACTTTTGTCACCCATAATAATAATACTACTCCCTGGCATCCTTGATCGTTGGTCAATAGATAAATGATAATTGACGTAGTGAAGTTGAAAAGTTAGAGCTTTTTATCCCCCAGTCATCATCAGGGCTGACCTAAATGCCAAACGAACACCCTTAAATAAAGCTAAGCTCAGAAAGGGAAGCCTCCAGTGTCTGAAATCAAACGCAAGTAACAAAATGTTCCCCGAGCCCACTCAGCTCAGGTGGCACCGGGTCCCCATCTGGAAGGAGCCGAGCAAACAAAGGACCAGCTGCGTCGTCTGCCCAGAGCGGGGTTATATGTAGGGCTTTTTGGAGCAGGAGGAGGAGAGGTTCATCCATTATTAAAACACAGATAATAGAAACTTTATGCCCCACTGATCTTGCATTAGACAACATGAACTGAAAGATGAGGTCTCTGCTAATTCAGTGCCTGGTACTCCCGAGACTGTCTCCCACGCGAAGGGGAAGCAGGCAGCCCTTGTCTGCCGTACTCTGCCTGGTGCTGATCCCAACCACCCGAGAGGTCGCTGCTCCTTCCCTGCCGATGGCCTCCTGTCACAGCTTCACTTCGCTGGAAAAATAAAGCTGTCAGCAAGGAGGAGAAGACGAGTATCTACACGAGCCAGGCCCTGGCCACAGGACGCAAAGTCAGGCAAAATGAAATGATCTCTACCCATGCCAGATCAAGAGCTTAATGTAAAACACATCTCTGGCTCTCTCCTTCAGCAGGCACTCTAGCAGCAGCACTGTTCTCAAAAAGAAAGTGTCTCACAGGTGAGCTTCGTCCTTCCCAGAGGATTGGAAAAGGACAGATGTGTTTACATTTATTTCTTGAGGAAGGCACTGGGATGCCATGGGTTATTCTCAGTAAATAAGAGCAAGCTGGAAAACCCCAGAGTTAGCCTTTCTCTGTGGTGCCCCCCTAACTTGAGATGATATGGACCTTTTTCCTATTAAAGTGTAGGCTTTGAGAAACTCTACCCTACGTATAGCTACAAGCGAGTAGAGGATAGAATGCCGAACCTAAAGGGGCTAGCAGTCCATGTCCGATGAAAATATTTGATGTGGCAAAATCTGCTAACACCCCCTCTCTCCGCACAGAGTGTTCAAGCCTCCCTGCCTTGACGTTTCTCAAACCAAACTAAACGCCTGTTTGGGACACTCCGTAACTGTGGGGTGTTTGCAACTCAGGGATGGTTTTTTTTAACGTTTTATGCAATGAAAGGCCAACATGTTTTCTCAAACTGAACCATTCCATTCTGTCCTGTGCAGGGCTAGATTTGTTTTGGTAATCTGTGATTTTGGTCCCAAACCGCTGGGAATGCAAATCCTTAGCAACTGACTCTTTATGGTAGTTTTGGATACCAGAAGCTTAAATAATGAAGTCCGTATTTTTTTCTTCAGTAGGAAAAATAAAACCATCTGAGTGGTATTTAAAACAAAAATAGTTTGAGAACTTCATCTACTGCAAAATTTGAAATGCGTTTCACTTATTTTGAATATTTTCAGATACGCTGGTTTCAGTTATTCAAGAAAATATGAGCCTGATGTTCAGATAGCAATATTGTTCACATATTTTTAGTTTTAACATTTTACTGAGGGCAGTAGAAAGAGAATTAGGAGAAAGCGTCTACTTGTTTTTATTTCTTATTCACAGCTCTCTTCTAAATGGCAGAAGTCAGGCTTTGAGGGGGATTTCACTCATGTGTTGCAATAAGAGACGTTAATTGTACCCAGCGTATATCCCATTAGAAGCAACTACTATTTGAAGCATTTCGCGATGTAGGAACAGATCTCTCCCATGTGATTAGACATAGAAAGCCTCCCTTGTTCTCTCGGACTGGTGTAAAACGGACTCCCACTGTTGTCAGAGCATCCTCGAATGCGCACTTTTCCTTCTCAGGGAGGTGTAATGCCAGAGTACAGGCATCCAGGGATGTGTCTTTGATTTCAGGAGAAGCAGAAATAAGCCCTGTTGCCCCAGTGGGTCCTTCCTCCCCTCATTCTGTATCTTCCTCGAATTCCAAAGGATATAGTGTTTTGAATAATTGGTCTAATTTCAAGCTTTCTTTCCCACCACTCCCCTCCTCTGCCCCGAAAGTGCCTTGTACTTAGACACAGTGACTGTGACTATTGCTGTCTTCCAGAATGCATTTCTAGGTACCTCTCAGAGCTCCGATTCATCTGAACTTCTTCCACTGATGCATTGAATGACGTGGCCACAGCCATGATGTGCTCTTCCTTCCATCCTTTCCCCAGTGGGAGAGCTGCATGGGTGGAGGCGGGTTTTACTTTTGGGCTAGAGAGGAAAGGGGGACTGGGAAGGTTTTATCTTTATGTCTTTCCTTTCCTTTTGCTAAAATTTGTTTGTAAGAAGTCAATTTTAAGAAGGTGAAGAACTGAAAAGGGATAAGTCTAATGCTGGTCCTTAGTCCCCACTGAAGTTTATTCCCCAGTGTTGGATGACCTCTTCTAAAAGTCTGTTGCCTGCACAGTCTGTGGCTTCCTCCAGGAGACAGAGAGGACAACACAGAGACATGCTATTCTCCTTCATCTGCTCCAGGCATGTTACACTCTTGCACCAGGCCAGAGCCCTGAAAGGGACGTTAGGTTGATTAGATATTTTATGACATGGGACTTTGCAGACCAGTCGGCAGGTTTGGTTGCCGCCCTAGCCAGCGTCAATAAGAAAACGTGCTGTAAACTGATGCACAAGCTGTGGTTTCCAACGGGTCAGTAGGTCCACTTCAACGCACGGCTGTAGTTCGTGGGTTAGGTGGCAAAGGTGTAATGCTGCCTGAAGACAATGGAGTCAACACAGGCTCCGAAAACCTTCTGCCTTACCAACTGGCTCGGCCAGCCGTGCACAGATAGAGACGGAGGGACAGGCCCAGCCACCTGCAGCCAGCGGGGTGAAAGCTTGCTGTGACCTCGCACCATCAGCAGAACATGCTGTTGCCTGGCTCCCGACGGTGTGTGATGGGTTGTCTGCCCTTCGCCAGCCCTTCCACCGTCCTCGAGGGTCAGCTGCAGGTGGCGAGTGGGGAGCGTGCTTTACTTCATGTCTCTGGGGAATGTTATAACGATAATTTTCAGGCTCTGTAATTGGTTTTACGCTCAGTAGGTTATTTTCCAAAGAAGGAGAGAGAAAAAAAAAAGGTTGGAAAGTATTTAGAACAAAATAAAGGTTAGCCTTGACATGTGGAGAACTCGCAAAGCAAGAGGAGAAACATCTTGGCAGGCTTTGTCAAGGTTGCCTGTGGCTCGGTGCAGAATCAGAGGCGTTAGCGATGGTAACAACCTTGTTCAGTCCCTGTTTCTCATTCCCCCTCTGACGCCAGAACAACAATTTCTCCAGTTCCATCCTTTACCTCTGCCTTTGGCAACTGGGTGATGGCAAGCAGATAAAAACCGCAGCAGAATATCTCCTGTTATCACCTTCACCTTGCAAGGAGCCCATCTTCAGTGCTTCTTGTCAGCAATTCCCTTCACTCGGCCTGCAGCTCAGCTCAAGCTGTTCTTTCATACGGTTTTGTCATTTATGCGGGTAAGGGGAAAAAGCAAAGCAAATGAAGTAAATTCTTTTTCCCCAGATAGAGAGATGATTAACCAACACCAGTAGTTGCCAAGCAGGTGTATACATCAGAGATGATACTAGCGTAGAGAGAAGCTGCCAGTGTTGCTGGTTTGTCCATATTTTCAGTATTTTCCATGTGATTAATTAAGGATAGGCTTTTTTCCATGTGCATGAAATTTCCTTTCACAAACCGGTGAAGTTTTTCCACAGACCGGAGGCCAATTCTGATCTCACTTACACCTGTGTAAACCTGGACTAACTCCACTGGAGCCAGGCCATCTAATCTAATCGGCCTATTTTCAAGTGTGCCGGGCGTTTGGGTATGTGAGCACCCGTGCTTATCCCCAGACTCAAACCGATGTCACTAGGTTCAGTCTTACTCGCCATGTCCTGTCCTTCATATATAATTTATCAGCCAGAATGATGTTAGGTGATTTGCACTCTGAAGTAATCATCACTCGGGCAGCAAGATGATGGATAGGTGGAGGGAGAGCAGATGGTATAAAAGATTAATCAAAAAGCGAGAGTCCGTGCCACTGCTGGTCCACAGCTAAAGATCCTCTTGGGTGTGAAAAATGCTAGAATAACGATGAGGTATTTGTCTCCGGAATTTGTGCTATTACTAGGAATTCCTTCCACACTGCACAGGGCTGAAAAGGCGGCAGCTTTTTTGGGAGCCTGACAGGACAGGTCCCCCCCACGAGCATGGCTGTCTCGGGGCGGCTCAGCCTCCGTCCACGCTTCGGCACACGCTGCCTTTTGCTGTTCCCCCTCTCACGGACCTCTTGCTCCGGCACAAACCCAACCCGAGCCCCGTGCCGTTGCTCCCTGGCCATCATTTCCCATTAATTAGTCCTGCTGCTCTCCACGCACAGACCCCTCTCTCCCTTGTCATTCACCCCTCCTGCCCATCTGCCTCCTCCTTCCCCCTCCCATCAAACCTCTCCCCTCTGGACAGGGCAGGTGTCAGCGCTGCTGCGGCAGCTGCAGCTCTATACCCGCTAGCAATGGTTTTTCCCGTACCTTTCTTGCAGCCAGATCTCCTCCTGCCAAAGACGCTTCACCTTCCCCATTTGCTCTTCCCTTTCTCTGGCCATTTTTTTCCTGCTCCAGCTTCTTCCCGGTTCATATCTCCTCTCGGACACTTCAGCTCTTCCCTGGAGATTGGTCATGTACCGTCCAAGAGCAGTCAAGTGTGAGCAAATGTGAGTTTTGCTGTCCCAAACCAGGGCGGGCCAAACGCCAGGCTGGCCCCAGAGCCAAGCAAAAGTGAGGATGGACGAGGGTTAGGACAAGGAATTAAGAAGCCAACCCCACGATCAGCCTCGCCGTCCCCGCTGCCGCTATGAAAGGCAGGGCAGAAGCAGAGACCGATGCTGTGAAACTAGACCTGGCCTTGAGATTTAGGCAGGACCGGAGAAGAACCGCTGAAACTGGTAACAAGAAAAAGCTGAGAGTGATGTGGTACACTAAACCTCAGCCCGGGGGGCTGAGAATGGAAAAACAGAGGGGAGAGGAAATTGTGGATCTCATCCCTATGGCCCTGACTGTTAACTCCTCAGCAAACACTGCAGCTGCTGCTTTTTCTGCAACTTTAGGGCAGCGAGAGGGTCTCTGCTTTCTTCCAGGCGTCAGTGTCGTTTCGGTCGCTCTCATGCAGCCTCGGCACTGTGGCACGTTCGGCCGATGCCTTCACAGGCTGTCTTCATGGCACAAAGCCCGATAAACCGAAGACCATTAACCTGCATTGGGCCACTCATCGCAACTCTGTTGGAGCTGGCAGGCAGTAGCGTGAGCCAGAAATGACTACACCTCAAATTTGTTTTAAATTAAAGCTTCGGTTTTGCAGGAACTTTTTATTGCCCCAGGCAAGAAGAGAGGTGGAAGGGTGTTCCACCCTTCCAACATAAACCTGGGCTGGGCAGAGCCCACCGATGCCGGCGGTGCAATCCTCCTGCAGCTCTTCCTGTTCAGCTATTTAATTTGGTTGCCGTTGGCCAGCTTTAAAACCTGAGGTTTTAATCTGCTGTAAATTGGTGCAGCTCTACTGAAATGTGGTTTTCAGCCTGTGGTCTGTCGATCCCCAGGGGCTCTGTCGACTGCTTCGAAAGAGCCGGCAAAAGGTAACTAAGAAAAGCAAACCCTACTGTCAATAGGCTTAAATTGCCAATACTTGGGCCTTTTTCCTCCACTAGAAGCATTTTGGGGTGCCAAAAAATGAAAATACCTGAAGATCATGGAAAGAGTTTTTAAGAGTGCTGTTTTACACTAGCTGAGGGTCTGTCCCCGCCTGTTCACTGTGCAAAAAATCAGTTTTGAAGAGGTGATCAGGGTATAGTAAGCAAACTTTACCGCTTAGGCTCAGAGTTCTGGCTGTATTTTTGAAAGGATTTTGAACGCAGGCTAAAATGCTGTCGCATACACTAGATAGCTGTTTGTAATATACTTTGTATTTGTATATATTTTTATATAGATTACCTGTGTGTAGCAAGTACAGCCCATGATGAAAAGCAGAGGTTAGTGTTAGTTCACATCAACGTACGATCTCAGCAGTATCTAAAACATATGCTACTTACCATAGCATTTGCATGTACATTCATATGTTTTTGTTCCACTTGGGTTATCTCAGAGCCTTAGGGCGTCCCCCATTTGCACATGTTTGACTTAGATGGATGCAGAACCACCATATGAAAATATAATTGTGGAGGAGAGGAAATGGGACACTTCGAAAATACGGATTATCTTCCTCCTTGCCTGTCAGTTCTGTGCCTGCGTCTGTGTTTGTATGCAGGGCTTGCTGTCACACGTTTACCTGGATTTACTTTCAGGACAAACAGTCCTAAAGCTGCATCTTGCAGCACCGTATCAGGCAGTTCAAAACAGGGAATCTAAGCTGCTTCTCTCACTTAAAATACAGGTGGGGATTCCTATTTTTCTCTCCTCTAACTTTTTCCACTGTCATACATGCACCTCCAAGCTAATGTCCTCATTACAAACTGGACCATCCGTGTGTACATGAATATTGACTTTGGAGGTTACAGTGAGGCAAGCTCGTGGTATTTTCCCTTCATGGAGCAGATGTATTAATAGTTCATAAGTTATTCATGCTCGTTGCCTTCAGGGATCCATTTATATAAGCTAGAGGGAGGTATTAGGTGCCTGCCTATCATATGGCACCCATAACCATAATCGTATCCCAATTTATACTGTATCATCATCACAACATGCTTTTGAGGAAGAGGATTGCAACTGTTCCCAGTTTTCTCAGGGCAAAAAGGGCCCTGGGGGACTTGGGCTGGTTGCCCCATGTCTCAAGAAGTTTGTCCTGGCTCTCTGAAATCCCAAACTCCCTTTGTCGTCTGTTGGACCTCTGTTACACTCTGTGTAAAATCAAACACTTAACCAACAGAAATGGACAGATCCCAGCTTGGCTGCCGCAACTCCAGCTCTAAGCATCGACCTTGTCATTAGACCCCAGCTCTTTCCTGAAAAGGGGACGCTGCGTTCAGCGTGTCCCCCTCAGCTTTTGCCTCCCCTTCAGCCTTGCTTGCTGAGCAAGGGATGGGTCACAGGTTGTAACATCTCCATCACCGGACAGAGATAGTGATATCAATTTGGGGGGAGTTTGTTTGGGTTTGCATTTTGTAACAGTTTGAATGCATGATGCAAAACAAACGTATGCTCGGGTGCCTTCTTACATCATACTTGGTTCATGCTGTGCGCATCATTCCCTGACCTTTGTTTACTGTCAGATTTGCCCGCTCGTCTAAATCAGCTGTGGATGTCCGGCTTCCCATTTATACAGAGCAAGAGCGCTACTAGTTATCTCTGAGTCTAGCTGTGGAAAAAACTCTAGGGAAAGCTGTGGATGCACTGTTGAATTAATCAGGAGGAGGAAGTGTTCTTGGAAGAGGCAGCACTTCCATTTATGCAGGGTAAGATGGGGCCAGATGCCAAGGGTGGGGAACGGGGGCGCGATGAAAGATCTAGATAGAGGAGGAAGTGCTTTTCCCTGTAAAGATGAAGCATTTTCCTAAAACTTGATTTCTTACGCTGCTTGGAAATCAAGCTGTGCCACCCTTTTTTTTTTTTTTTTTTTGCTTCAGCTTCTGCTTCAGTTGCAGATTTTCCCTCTTACTCAGCAGTCCGGCCAGTAGAAATGAAATTTCCTTCCTCTTTGAAGCTTGCAGATGCTAGATTCAGAAAAGGGCAAATGAAGGAAGAGCGCAGGCCGTGCCCGCTTTGGGCTGCAATCTATCCCCCCAGGCGTGGATGACGGAGAGGAGCACCGTGACCCTTTCCAGCTTTATTCTGGCTAGTACACCACTGATGTCATCAGAATTTAGTCCACGGTCAAATTTAGTCTCATCGCGGGTATTTGCCAAAGATCAATAATTTGCAGGGGCATGTATGGGTGCATATGCAGACGCGCACAGAGGGGTTTATGGAGACAGCAGTGCGTTTCATTACTCCAATCACTACCAGGTGTTTAAGTGTAATAGGGTTACAGCCAGTTTGGTATTTATACAGCGGCGGGACAAGAGTTCTCGCCCGCCGAGTAAATCCATTTGACTTTGTAACTGTGTGACCGTAGATCTAATGATGTTCCCTTTTCCCACCACCCCCCCATCGCCTTGCCCGGATATATTTCCTTTCATTTTCATGCAGAGCGTGTCACCGTTTCATAACGCGGTAAATCAGCTCGTTCTTTTGATTCCTCCCACCAGCCCAGCTGTACATCAGAGCAGAGTCCCGTGTCCCCCCGGGTGGGATGCCTGCTGTGGAAAAATGAACAAGGAAGCCACCCCAGTTCTGCACTTCTATTTACTTAGCCTCTATGTAAAAACACATATATGTGGGTGGTGGGTTTTTTTTGGGGGTTGTTTTTTTTTTTTAAGCATGCAGACATCCGCCGGAGCTACCATTGTTTTCATTGATTGCTGCCGCTGGAGCTCTGGAGGCAGCAGTACCGATCCATATGGAAACAAGGTTTCCATAAATCTGTCAGACTTGAATTCTCTTGCAGAGCCTCATCCGGTCGCTTGCTCCTATTTTCTTTCCCGTGTTTTCAATTCCTGATTGAGTTGAGTTCAAACAAGCCACTTATTTGGCAGTGCCCTTGAAATAAAGGTCTGGTTTAATTGTGCCTCGGAAAGCCTGGGAACGTAAGGTTTCCTCATGCACTCGGAAAAAGTATCTTTGCAGGTACACGTGCATCTGCTGTCCCACGTCCTCTGGCACACATGAGGCAGAGCTCTCCGGCATACCTCTTTTTAGCATTTGCGGGGGCCGAGTCCTTTTCAAAGCCCGGGATTAGACTCTTTCTTCTGTGACGGAGTGGCTATTAGCATCGGATGCCTTCTGTCCTGCCTGCTGCTTTTATGCTCCATTGGCACTGTTTCAGAAATGACATTATCGTGGGATTGAGCAGCTCAGGGGATTGAAAACGGGTGGCAGAGTCTTTCCCCTCCAGGTCAGGAGTTCGTCGCTGACCTGGACTAATACTGGCTGAACGTCGTTAGCATCTGAAATGAGTTCGGGGTCTGCTTTCCAGTCCCTAGCAAACACATGTCCTGTTGCTCCCCAATGCAAAATTTTGCTTTACCGGGCACCTTCTGAGGGTGCTGCAAAGACACCCACAGCTAGAAACTGTCTTTTCAGAGATTGTCTCAAGGCAGACCGGCCGGGTGGTGTGAGCGTAATGTGCAGATGTCCCTACTCTAGCACCAAAATTACTTGCACAGCCTTGGGCTATGGGGAAACCTCATCATGACATTACCGAGGGACACGATGAAGAGCAGGAGACGATGCTAGACCGAGAGGGTTGTTTGTAAGCAGAGGTATTTGCAAGGTAACTAAAATGTGCCTGATAAAGCAAGAGACTTTAGACTTTCACCATCCACCCCTGCATCTCTGAAGAAAGTTATGACTGTGAATTAGCAGGAAGTGATGCTAATTTGTTGTCACCTTTGAGGGATCAGAAGATGATGTGGTGATAAAATCCGAAAGGATTTTTTTTTTTCTTCAGCCGGAGTAAACAGCGTGAAAGAGAATTTGCTTTCCATATGATACAAGATGCTCCACAGATCCCACATGCCTGACCTGCTCTAAAACCATCTGTCATCAGCTCTAGGCAGCACCCGTTTACCTTGGTGGAAGAGCTCCTCCGGTTGGTTTAGTGCCTGTTTATGTTCAGAAGCCTAACGGTGCTGCAGTGGGCTGAAACGGCTTATTAGCACTGTTTAGTGTACTTTGTTGGTTAATCGGAAATACTGATAAGCAATCTAAAAACTAGTGGTTTTTTGAAGCCTTTCACGTAAGAGTGACATTAGCGTGGAAGTACAAAATCAAGAGTTGCAAAGGTGCAGCGGAGGTCTCTGTCCTTCAGTCTTCCCTTTATCTTTGTATTTTTCCCCTCCGGAACGCAGAGCAGCCTTTGAGCTCTTCAGCTGTGGCGGGTTTATTACATGACCTGTTACATCTAAGGAGTCTTATTCGTTTAATTTCTACAAAGCATTGATATTTCAAGTTCCCTTCTCCTCTGACAAGCATCACGGTGTACAAGCCCATGCAGCCCGCTGAAGCCAGTTCCTACAGCTTTTCTGCCTTCCCCTCTTCTCCCCGGCACTGAGCATCGAATCTAGAACCAAGCTTGCTTTGTGGCCCGCGTTCATGTCCGTGTGCCGAGTAGTCTGTCATGAAACCCATCACTCGTTATGAATCAGCTGGTGGGAGAGCTTGAGGAACCCCTGAACAACCACGTGAGCAACCACGTTATTAATTCCTGGCACGCGGGAAGGAAAGGGGAGGAAGAAACCCAAAGGCTTTCTTCGGGCGGTGTCACACATGGCTGTGCATGGTATTGCTACCCGGGCAACACCGCAGCTATTTGCCTTCCCCCTGCCTTTTTCTGTAGTGCTCTCTCCATGGACAATATTTGCCTCCCTCCTTAGTTGCCATGTTACTGTGCCTTCCCTTTTAATCCCCGTTAAAGAGCCAGTTCTCCTGCGATTTCCTCAGGAACCAGAACAAACTTGAGGAAGTTCTTGAGTCCTCTGCCCACCCCCTTCCCCTTCTGTATTCTGCATGCCTACCTATTAGATTATAAGTGATTTGTAGAGAGGCTTAGCTTTAGCTGGAGTCTTGTACGTTGTCAGCTTCATTGTTGTCAGTAAAAGCACACTTTACCCGGGCTTCTTGCTTTCTTCTTTTCCTTTTAAAAATGAAAAATCCCTTGAAGCTCTAAAATAAAACTACAAATCCACAAAGGTTTAACTGCGGTGCCTTAAACAGGTGCTTTATCCACTGTGCTGTTTGAACTGTGGATACTAGCATTTGTGACAATCTAACAGCGATGCTTTGTCCACTGGAGAAAGCCTAATTGCTCTCCATGACAGCAAATAAATCCATGGAGGTTTTCAAGTTAAAATTCGGATTTCAGACTAGCTACATGGTACAACGCACAGCGCTATCTCTGCAACACGGATTTGTAGGCACATCCGATTTCCTGGACAAAGCCATGTATTGTCTCTTTTTATTAATGTTTGTTTATTTTTTTGTTTTCTCTAATTGGAGTACTTGTCAAAAACACATTTGTGTGTTCCAGAATGGAGAGCAGATACTGTACACTGCGAGAAGTTGGGGCATCACTGTGAGGAGCTGGTGTGACCAGAGAGGAGAGGCCAGTTTGTTTGTCAGGACATTAATCCTGATCTTGGAAAACATGCTCCACTTCAGGTTTCCTGTACGAATATGAAAAAATCCCAGATTCATCAAGTGTCTTTGGGCGCTTCAGCAAGAGTTAGGTTCCTTACTTCCTAAGAAGTCTGGAAATCTGGGCCTCAGTCTCTCCTCACCTAAGTTCTCCGTACGAAAAGCTTGCTTTGTCCAGCATAAACTTGGTTGCTGCCTGACCATCAGTGTCTCACCATGAAAATCAGGCTTTGCACCGAGGCGATGCTTTGTTTTAAAGAATCCTCAAATGTTGCTGGCCTAGGGTCATTCTGAAATTTTGCGTGATGGCAGAGCAGTTTGCAAGAGTATGTTTAGACAGCACGGGTCCATCTTGAAGCTGGATGGGAGTGAGGAAGCACCGAACCGTTAGACTAAAGCGGAGACCTGGCAGTCTGGAGACGTGGGCTCTCCTTAGCTCTGCAGTGGAATGGAGATGACTCTGGGCAAGTCTCAATATTTGTTTTGGTGCATTGGCAATTTTACGTCATCTCCAAAGAAAGTGAGAGGGTGATGGTGACTGTGGGTTTGGGGCTTACCCCGAATCTGTGCAGAGCTCACCCAGGATTCAGCATGCTGTGAATTTTCACATGAAGAAATTTGGCTTTGTTGTAGAGTTGATGGACATCACCCATGCGTCCTGCCATCGTTTTTGAGGAAATGCGTAGGCTGGCCTGTTGAAGAAAGGCCGTACCTCTGGTTTGTTGAGGTGCATGGAGTGTTAAAGGG
This sequence comes from Cariama cristata, assembly GCF_000690535.1. Classification (NCBI taxonomy): domain Eukaryota; kingdom Metazoa; phylum Chordata; class Aves; order Cariamiformes; family Cariamidae; genus Cariama; species Cariama cristata. The sequence goes on along the minus strand of NW_009607654.1, from coordinate 88,050 downwards.
CTGACACGCAGAGAGCCTGCCCTGCTAATGGATCGGGATTTTTATAGACAGAAGGGATATGCCGTAGTTGGAGTGGTAAATCTGTAATGACAGACGTTCGTTCTATATTTGTGAATGACCTGATTTGGCATGCATGTGGTTCATTCTCCTGACAAGAATGGAAACATGGTGTGAGACAGACAGAGAAATAAAGCTGTGGTTAAAGTGAAGCTATAAATTTATAAACGTTTTGGTTTAAAGTATTTTCACCACCTTAATTTCTCGCCTTGTAATTTTTTTTTTTTTTTTAAAAAAGCCTCTGTTTGAATAGTCTTTGAAAAGCTTTCAGCTCTCCTCCTCCTTCTTTCTCCTCCTCCCTCACCTCCCTCCTAAGCTCCAGAGATGAGTGTAAGACATCTGTCAAAGCTGTGGTAACGGATTTCTCCTGATTGGCGAGGACCCTAGGAATCTGTCAGAGCATCCCCGGCTGCTGCGGTCCTGTCGCTGGGCCATAGCTGCCCCGGGAGGGGAGGGTCGGGCACCGCCGGGAGACAGACCACTTTGTCCTAATGTTAATTTATCTCTGGACTGGAGAAGAGGGGAAGGGGGGATTTCCCTCCAAAAACTGAGAGTTTGGAGGGGAAGACACCAGAAGCTTTAGGAAACGTTAGCAGAGGCTGTCATGCCCTCAAAAAAGAGCCCTTCTTGCTTTCTGTTCCACATTTCTCCCTCTCTCCTTCAGGAAAAATTTCTAAACTGCTTTGGCTCGGTACCAACTATTCCTTTGGCCTCCCAGCCAGAAAAGCTCACTGGGGATGGAGAAATTGCCGTACACAATGGTTTTGAGAACTAATAACACATGCATGCGGTCCAGCCTTGAATTACATGAAATATGGTGCATAGCTTTCAATCCTGGTTTGTCAGAGGCCTCGACTGCTTAAAAGCCTTCCAGTCCCTCTCCTGCCTCTCTCCCCCCTCTTACCTCCCCCGCCCCCCCAAATAAAATAAATCCCACACGTTTTCTCTCAACTTCCAGCATGTGTGACCGTAATTGTGTCTTTGATGCTGGCAAAGCGCCCAATCTGTCAGCCTCACCCGGGGATGGGGAATGAACAGGAGAAGGATGCCGGCTGGATCAGCTCAGCTGGGAGGGGACGTGGGGGCCGGGGGTTTTGCTCCCCCAGCCCCACAGAGGAGAGGGAGGCCATGATGCTGCCGCTGGCTTGGGAGGCACGGGGACAGGCGGGGATCTGCCTCGGTGGCTGCTTCCTTCTGGGGCAGCTCCTTGGGGCCGGTGGGTATAACTGGCAGCAATTAGTTAAATCAAGGGGCCAGCTACAAGTGAACTAATTACATCGGTGCGTTGTACTCCAGCAGCTTGTAGTTTTTCTACCCCGTGTTAGTACAGAGGGGTCCTCCCTCGGTCAATGAAGCCCCTCTCTGTGTTAGTCACGCTGCTGGATCAAGGAAAGTGTGGTGCTGGCTTTGCAGGTGAGCGAGATGAACCTCCTCAGAACCTGGTCCTTTTTGCGTGGTCTCTAGCATGGCTATTTACGTTAGTTAAAATAAATAAAGGTGTGGATCGTGCAGATCTCCAGAGAGGATAACTCTTGGAAGTTGCGCGCTGCCTAGAGGAATGGTTATCTGTCCTGGTTATGACTCCTAGGAACTGATATGATAGAAAAATCAATTGCATTCTGGAAGAGCTTACCATTAAAAGACAACTCATGGTACTTAATTGCTTGAAATAATTTGAACTTGGAGTAAGGACAATTCTGGAAAATCTATCGGAGATAGCAGGCATATACCAGTGGGGGTAGCATCTTTCCCTTGTTCTTAAGATACTCAGTTTCAATGGATAAGGCTTACAGGAGGCTTAGCCTGTGATCAGCAGTGAAATAATTAGTCGCCGTTACCATTAAAGCGTCAGTACCCACAGCACATGAGTCCTCCAAGTGAACGTTACTGAGCTGTTCCTTCCAGGTCCTTAAGCCAACTCCTGTATCAGCTCACACAGTAGATGCATATTTCCCTCCAGATTGTCCTCAAAAAGCAGGTAGAGGAAGAAGGATGCAGTGTGAGGGACGAGGATGCAGCGCGAGGCCGTGGCTGGAAGGACCAGGTGTGCACAGAAAGTTTGCTGCATGTGCCAAGAGAGGAAGAGGAGCAGAGGTTCCGGAGCTGTGCTGGGGCCTCCGAGCCCTCATCCTCACACTCAAAACTTCCAGCTAAACAAGACTCGGTCACTTTTTCGTGCTCCTGCTGAGAGGATGAGGGCTCAGCTCCACAGCCTCATAGTGTTATCGATCTACATTTCTGCCGTCATCGCTGGCGTTTTGCCTTGGTTTACTATGGTTGCAGTAGATCCTGGGTGTACTCAAGGACACCGTTATGCCAGGCACTTGAAAAACACCAATAGCCTAAAGAGCTTACAGGGAGCATCTTTTCCCCCGAGGACAGCCAAGCAGTGGAAGAGCTTGCTCACTGCGGCTGTGCAGCCACCATCTTCAGAGGTTTTCAAGACCAGGCTGGCCAAAGCCCTGAGTGACCTTGTCTGATACCATTGCTGGCCACGCTTGAGCAAGTGGTTAGACTAGGGACCTCCTGGGTTCTGTCACCCTGAGTTATGATCCTAGGATCCTTGTCTGGGGTGGTTTATGTTTTTCTGTTCAAAACCAAACACTGTGCTCTATCTGTTGGCAGGTACCTGTCCGCGAGCTAACTTGTTAATGGCATTTTCTCCTGTGCAGGGCCTTCAGAAGGAAATGTTACACATATCGGTGTAGGTGGTCTTGGTTTCTTCTCACCTGCACCTTAGTGACCAGGGCAGGTCAACATTAATTGTGAATATTTCTTAGGAACATGATTTGTTAGCGGTTTGGCACTTTTTCCTTAAGCTCACTAGTTCATTACTCACTGTTCAGTCACACCTCCGGCGGTGGCTGGATACAGCAAAGCGTTTATTTTTTACTGGTGCTAAGTGCATATTTGCACAGCCTTTTTTTGTTTGATCTGATGACATCATTTTCTTCCCTCATAGATGGGTACTTCCTCCACTCTTCACCCTTCCTCCTCCTCACCCTCCCTCCCCCTGCATGCCTCCGGTGCCAGGATGACAGCTCTAAGGCTGCTGGCAGTCTGTTGGCTGTTGCAAATCACGGACTTTAATCACAGCATGATGCCATCATGTGAGCAAATATGATATCGATGGTGTTTGCTAATACGCTTTTTTAAAAAAATGACAATGTTAAAAATAAGTCTTTTAGGGAAATTTTAAATATTAATGCGTGGTAATTTGAATATGTGCTAATACCTTTTGCATTTGGAATGCTTAATTGATAAAGGTTGTGTGGATAAAGATCTATAATTAACTGATAAACATTAAAAAATTAACAGATAAAGATTTATATTGTTCCTGAGGAAAATGATAAGAATTTTCCCTCTCAGCTGCGCCCTTTTAAGGAGCGATAAAGGAGGAAAAGTAGGAATATGGCATTTATTGTGGGTTAAACGTAACTTTCTTTATTGTGCTATTGCCGAACTAAGGTAATTAAACTTTGCACCAACTTTTTAAAAATTATTTTTGAAAGAGAGAGACATTAATTTCAGCCTAATTGTAATATTTTATTTTCTGGGAAACTATTCTGGACCAAGAATTGCCGTAATCAAGGATCAAAGCAGGCAGACAGTTTTCCTTCAGAACTCGACAGAAACCACAGCTTGCATGACAAAAGATCAGAGATTAAAGGCTGTGCAGCCTGTCTTCATGAGACTAAAAACCTGTTCACATGTGAGGAAGTCCATCAAAGCTTCTCTAAAGGTTGTATGTGACAGGAAATACACTCATTTTACAGGCAGAGTGGTTAAACAGATTTTCCTACCGAATCAAAAGTAGAAGTAGCATTAGAGCCAAATCCACCCACCAGTGGGGATTCAGTGGGTACACCTCCCTTGACTTGGCATCTGGGATTAGTGGGTCAGACCTCAGGACCTCACTCCTGATCCCACCCTGGACCCACCAGACCTTGCTGCCAGGTGCCAAATCCAGCCTACCTTTTCAAATACATCTTGTAGGCAACCATTTTCAACGACTGATGTCCTCCTTTTCTTAGCTTTTTTTTGAGGCTGTTCAATACAGACGTCTTGAAGTAATACTCCTTCCAAAGCAATGCTGAGATGTAATGATCAGTACAGTCCTAACGATGTTGCTCCTTTAGCCTCTATGCACTAGGTGTTTGCAATGTAGAATGTACTTAGGGTCACTTTTCCCCGCAAAAAGAGATAGTAATCATTAGTCATGCATGGTCTCTCTTTACTAGGTTTTTCTTAACAACTGTGTCTTTAGCTGTGATAACCTACTTTTGAGTCAAGACTTTTGCATCCATCTAGGTGGGTTCGTTGTCTTTCACTAGCTGTGTTTCAAAATGAAATTCATGCCTTCGTACTTCTGAAGACAGATCTGACAGTCTTGGATCAACTACACTGCACATGGAAGGTCCGCGTAATCCCCAGGAGATCGGGTATTTTTTTGAAAAGGGAGGACATCCCCCCCCTCAGCATCTGTATTTTGTACAGAAACGGGACTGATTTGTTAGCAGAGAACCAGTGTGGTTTCAACATCCCAGGTCATGCCGCTGCCAAGCCTTTATCCTCCCAGGTGAGAGGTGGCATCGGCCACATCCAGCCCTTCATGTTCCAACAGCCATCATCATCCTCACCAGTTCCCTTTCCCAGCACAGCCCTGCCTAGGAAGGCCAGCTCTGTCCGGGCAAACACCATTGGCAGGTCCCAGCCCTTGCCGAAAGCATCTCCGGTGACTTCTACAATGTGACGTGATAACATCTGTGCCACTGGTCTCTCTGACTCCATGCTCACCTGCAAAGAGGAGGGCCCTTCCCACGTGAGCAGAATAAATAGAGGTACGATAACCGTGTGATTATATCTACACTAGTCAAAAACAGAGTCTCAACATATCTGAATGCACAACATGAGCACCCTTCCCCCAGAGTTTTGGCTTTCTGCGGACAGAGAACCACAACTCAAACTCCTTTCATCTTTTTCTTAATACCAAAAAAGGCTCCCTTGAAACACTATTGTGGCATGACTAATTTCACCTAATTTCACCTGGAAATATTTTTTCTTTCTTTTTTTTTTTTAAAAAAAATTCTTGGTAACTGGATGATTGGCTTTGTTTGGAAATCATGTCCAAAGCAGGCAGCCACGTTACCTTTGATCTCCCTACCTGTACTTCAAAATTGCAACCTGTTTGGAGATGCTGAAGTTTAACTTTCTCTGGCTCCACTGGCTAGAATAACTTCGGCTGGAGAAATAGCTTTAGGACATGTTGATTTAAAAAAAAAATAAAAATCAGTCATACTGCTCTGCTAATTACATTGGCCATATTAATGGCACAGACTGCTCATTTTCAGGCTCTGTTGGAAAGATTACCTAGAGAGGTGTTATTCTCTCAGTACAGTGTCAGATGTCACCCTGTGGGATATTAAAGCCAAGTCAAGATTGTGTTGAAAAATATTATTTTTTTCTTCTGTACAGTAACACATACAGCACTAGATTGCATTAAAAAGAAATCCCTTTGCAGAAGAAATGTTAATGTGGGCTGCCAAATGGGAGAGATTTTCCATAGTTCACTGTTAATGTAAGACCTCAGCTCTTGTGGAACATGCTGTCTTCTAATGAACAGCTCCTTAATGAGAGCGGAGAATCAGGGTTTCACATCCATACGAATGACAGCAAAGTTTGGAAGGTGTTTCTGTTTTTCTTTCTTATTCTTTTTAATACAAGCACTAATTGGCCTTAAGTAAACCTGGGTAGAACACAATAGATTTATGATATTTTTTTGTGAAGCAAAACCAGATCTCAGGCATTCAGAGAAACAGGCTCCCCTTTTATGAGGTAATTATGATTTAGTGTTTACTGTCTCCCCGTTGAGTCTGTGGGTTGCCTTTAAAGTGGCTCTGGGATGAATGTCAGAAGTGGAATTTACCTTTTCAACACGTAAAATGCAGGAGACATTTGTTATTTTCTTAAGCAATATTTCTTCTCTGCCTCTACGTTGCTTTTTTTTTTTTTGGAACAGCACCTATAAATTATCCCCAGTGGACAGGTTGCTGCATCATCAGAAAACGGTTATTTTAGAAGGTTTGGGAAGGTTTCTAAGAATTTAGGTATCTCTTCTAGTAGCAGCAATAGCCATCTTCCAAGGTTCACTTCCATCTTCCATTTGGAAATCAAGTTTTAGTTGATTTAAAAGGATGTAAATTAAGTATAGAAGGTGACACCTTCACACAGGCTTGCCATTGGGTTTCTGTCTTGGTTTTGGGAGAAGGCTTGGGAGCAGGCTTCCTTTGGGGTTTAATTTCACAGGGCTATGACCCAGCCCCAGGACTTCAGTGGGAGCTCATTCTGCCACGAAACACTGGGCCAGCAATATTGTTCCAGAAGGGCAACCGGACAGCTTGCTAACAGCTCTCGACCTGTGCTTTTCCAGAGGTCCTGGGACACGAGGCACTATCTCTCCCTCTTGCACCCTCTGCTCCTTGTCCATTGAATTAAGCAGCACATTTTCAGAAGCCCACCCTAACGGCATGCAGGAGCTGTGGGCTCAGCAAAGCCAGCACCTCCCTCGCATCTGCGCAGCTCTGGTGAAAATCCCTCTGACAAAAAGTCTCCACGTCGCTGGTTTCGCACCTGCGCAATTTAATTTTTAAGCCCCTTTCCCTTCCCCGCTACCGAATTCAGAAACATCAAGTCAGATTTAGGGGAAAAAAAAAATTTGCAAACAATCTAAAAAATAGAAATTGGAAAGAATGGCAACAGCATGGCAGCACGCACCATGTACTCCAGCTGCACTGCAAGAGGGATTGATTGTGGGCTACGTGTCAATTTGGCAGGGCTGCAGGTGTCCAAGTCATGAGTTTGTGCAGGCTAGGAGATTTCTTCTACTTTACAATCTTCCAGCATACAATATCTCCAAAAGCCCAGTGGCATTGAAAAAGTGTGTTTCAACCCTGACAGAAAATATCAATAAAAAGTCCATGAAAGCTATTATCCTTCAAAACAAAGATGGAAATGCAAAGAACACGGGCACATGGTGAATCTGCATCAGCTGTTGGTTGTGCGTAGCAGAGGATGAATCTAGCATAAGATCAATAAACCAAAATACCGACTCATTAAAAAGCAGCGCAAAACTGAAGTGGTTTATCTGTGAAGATAACTGGTCATATGAGGAAGCCATTGATCAAAATTTTACTCAGTGCAGATGGAGGATAAAAATCAGAGCTCTCTCCCACTATGCTCTGGTATTATTTGGCAGAAGTCATTGAAAATTTACACAGCACTGCTACACACAACAGCGGGTGGTCAATATAGCTGAAGGAGGACTCTTTTGGAAACCCACGCCACCAAGAACCTTTATCCCTTCAGGGTTGAAGTGAGTGCCACGACTCAAGGCTGCAAAACACAGCCCAGCTTACACGTTGTGGGGTGATGCTGCAGGCACCCACCCACAAATCCCAAGGCTATTGAAGGCCTACATGATCTACGTGAGCCACATGTTCACTCACTTTGAAATAAAAGGGCATGGGTGTTTTCCAGTTTTTTCAGCGATTGCAGTTACTGGTGATCCTCAGTAACATGCTTACCCATCTGTATCACCCGGGTGATTTGCACCCAAACGCTAAAGTTGTGTTTTTGCGACCACCCCAGTTATGCAACTGCCAGCCCAAAGAGCAGTAACTGGCTCTAAAATGTTGTATTTACGACCAACATTGATGCAAGTACTTGGAGCGATGGACAAGGCAAACAAGACACCGGTCACATGAGTTTTGGAAGGGTTTCAACATCTGACATGTCTTGGAAAATGTTCTTGTCGCATGGGACTCGATAACCAGCAAGACAATTAAGGGTGTTTGGAAAGCTGGGAGGAAGGGGTGCGCTTGCAGCTCCGGAGGGCCTGAGGAAGATGATGATGGTGTAGCTCAAAGAGTAAGCCTTGGATGGAAAGCTGCATTTGATGAAGAAGAAGAAACCAGTATTCAAGAGAGTAACCTGAGGTTGAACCTGCTGAAGAAGAGCAGAGGAAGAGAGAACGTGATACAAACTTGGAATGACAGTCAACAGTTAAAAATCTTTCTAAATTGTTAGAGGAGGCATATAGCTAATTCTCGTTGTGTTATAAATGGATCTGAACATGAACTGAAGCTTGAAGATAAAGATTGCCAAGGTTATTGCCGTTCATCAAGAAATGTATAAACACAGAAAGCAAAGGAAGTAATTCATTTCATGTGGGGTTTTTTAAAGAGCCCATTGACCCCTGGTGTTGCCTTTCCTGTTTCAAATGGAATTCAACCTGTGGCACCTGAGACTGGTTTGCTTCCCTGTTGCCACACCACCTGTGCTTGATGATGACCTAGATGAACCTTTATTGCCTTCTGACATCACCTCCCCATAGTTTCAATGGTGCCTTTCTTCTCTGTCTGCAATGTGTGCACATGCTACCTTTTTTTCAGGTACATCATTACTACCTTACATTTATTCTTATGTAGTTTCATTGTCCTATAATTAATCATTATATTCATACTATCTTTTATTTTGATACATTTCTATGACAATAAGTGTGTATGGGGTGCATTAGGGAGTTTGGTGAAAGGAGCTGAAAGATGCTTCCCTTACTTTCTGTTGAAATAACAGTTTGCAAATGCTGGCTTTGTTACTCTGGAGTTCCCTTCCGAAGGCACGTGTCGGTATTGCGGAGGGAGTGCTGTCTGCTAATCCCAATCTTCCTGAGCACAACCCACCCTTACCCAGCCCTCTCACCCACCTCTTCCTGGCAAACCATGCTTATTTGAGATTTCTGGAAATGTTGACAATGTGGGAGATAAAATGATCTCATGTGCTCTTCCTGTCTCCTTCTCTGTTTGGATGTGAGGGGAGACAACTGAAAGCTACAGTAGTTACTTGGGTTGGTTGTTTTGGGTTTTTTAAAAAATCTTTTATTTGTTTCCTAAAGAGTCTGAACTGTATTATGTAGATTTAGCGAAGGTGTATAAAACAGCGCTAGGTATGCGTATGCAGTACATCAGTTCTTCGCTTCTGAACAGACCTAAAATGCCTGCTCTCAGAGACCGCTGTTTTGTGCACTAGTGTAGTACTTCAGGGTATTTTTGGTCACTAAAATACAAGGGAAAGTAAAATCCTGAAAATAGAAAGTATTATAGGGTTTGTATACAAGCAGAAAGCAAGGCTGTATTGCGGACAGCTAATAACGCGGCGGCTGTAAACCCTCAGATTTCAATAGAAGAATTCTGGAAAATCAGCATGACGTTCATAGATGCCTCTGTGTACTCTTGTGTCTTGTTGATAATGTAGTTAATGTAGCATCGTATTAAGGATCAGCACTAAGTTTCATCTGTGACATACAGGAATTGGAGCGACGATATAAAATGATTTTGAAAAAAGTAACTCAGTTTGATGTGGTAACTATAAAAAATAATAATTCAATGCGCAGCAGAAAAGTCTAATTTCAAACCGTATTCTAAATATCCCTTTCGTGACTGTACTATGATCATATATTTCACATAATAATTTTTTTTTTTTAATTTTTCCTAAAATTTCCCTTCATTTCTGTATCAAGCCCAAGGCACAGGTATGGGGCAGGGGGGGAAGAGAGTGAATATTTTCTCAAAACAGGTTTTTGCTGCTGGCTTTGACATCTACATCTGTAGCCGGGACAGGATAGGTATGAACAGACCCAGTGAAACTGGGTTATGGCAGTAGGAGAAGGAAGGACATTCTCCTGAACACTTAAGACCCAGCACACCTCCTGTTTGGCAAAAATGTCAGAACTGTAGTGGAAAAAAAAAAAAAAGTATTTTGGGGGCTGTTTAAATAAAGTCAACTCATCTAGCTGGAAAGATGGGCATCTCCATCACTCGTATGGCCAAAGAAGTGACAGTCCCAGCTGCAGAACACGATGAAGGGCATGCGAAAGAGGCCGAAGAAGTAAATGAGAGGTCACATAGCAAAATACAGGGAGTCAGAGGAGAGCTTTGGAAACCAGGTAGAGCATTTTGAGATATATAGAAGGGGGTGGTGAACCGATAGGAATAAAAATGATGCGCACATGGTCTTGCGTGTTGAGGACCCTTTTAATTACAGCAAACTTAAAATTTTGAAACATCCTTTCAGAAGGAAAGTATAATTGTAGCATCTGAGGCGGAAAAGGATTAGCTGGCAAACAGGTTAAGTCAAGAACAGAGTTTAAAGTTTATATTATTTTTAAAAAATGAAATAATTTTCTCAGAGGCTGAATTAAAGCAATGATATATGTTGTTTTCAGTGCTTACATGGTCAACTAAGCCTGAAAAAATGAACCTTCCAGAAAAAGCACATCAGACTGCCACTTCAACAATAGCCTAAAAAAGGCAGGGTCTTTTTTTAGAAAACCTGAGAACAAATATCAGAATAGTTTTATGCGTTAGGGCAATGCGTTTCATGAGGGTGTGATAAGCGCAGAGGGAAGGGACAAAGCAAGCGACCCTACGTAACTGGAGCCAAACAATGTCATTCCTAAGAAAACAAGTGTTATTGAATTCCCAGTAACGCTTTAGGAAGTCAAGACAAGACCTTGAGAATAATTACTTTTGATGGTTTTATTCCCCAAACAAGCAAGGAATTAAAAAATAAAAATAGCATTGAACAGAATCTTAACTTTTTCTTTTTTTTTTTTTTCCTTACTAAACCAAAACCTGAAAACAGAATATGGGACAGGAAACCTTCGGTGAAACCCCAGACGCAGCGTTTGGCACTTGCAAGGAAAGCAACGGGGAACGTCAGAAGTTTGACTTCCCTTGCACCTGGGGGAAATTTGAACCCATGATTGTCATTTTCTGGAAAAGTGCTGTAACCATCAGGCTGTACGCTGATGGTTTAGGGGTAAGGGGTTGTCCCATGTCATCCGTGAGAGCGTTCACTGGCGTAGGGAGCAGGACGCTCCCGTGTCTGCATGTGTTTGTCAAGGAGCTGATGGAGTCTTCCTCACCCCAATCTGAATGCAAGCAGCGGTTTTGGGGAAGAACGACATCTCTCACTCCTCATCATGTTGCTTTTGAAGCGGTGGTGAGCGTGTCTGGGGAGAAGGCAGGAGTCCCAAAGACTGTTTCCACCCAAAAGTGAATCCCAATTTTCCCAGTCCATTGGAAGGAGGACTATAGAGGATGAAAACATGTAGAAGCACCTTGTAAAGGGAGAAAAGGGAAGGGTGATCCATCGCCACACAACATATGGAATTAAAGCCTAGACCAGAAGGGCAGGTCTGCGCTGAAGCAGGAAATCTTTATATTCCTATGTATAAAAACAAGCAGAGCCTTAACCATTCGACTCTGTTTCCTTATAGGCAGGGTTTGTACAACAGTTCCACCAAAACGAATAGGCAAATAAAGTTCCCCCTGCCCTGGTAATGAGAGTCAATTAGAGACAGACTTTGGCATTACGCAATAAATACGCTTCCTTCAGGAATAACGCCAGGTATCTGGAGTATTCTGCCAGGCAGAGCGTAACCGAGGCGAGCGTGCCAATTTATCTGTGCTACTTTTAAAGATAATTTGCTCCAGAAGTTCTCAAAACGTTTTCAGTCTCCGACTCCAGGACTGTCTGAAATATCTTCACGGGGTTTTTTATTTATTACTGATTTTCCATCAGGAATAATTAACTTTGTAACTTCCCCAAGCCTGCGTGCGTGTATGCATGTGTGTCTTTCCTCCTCTTAAGCCGACATCCCTGATACATAGATAATTTATGAAAACAGAGTAGACGCTTTTTAATAATTAAGTAACAGATAATAGGAGGGGACTTTTCCCAACGATGTACGGTGGCTTTGAAGTAGAACACAGCCCTGAAAGGTTAGTGGCTGTCGATAAATTACATTTAGAAAAAGAAAACCTGAAGAAAGCCTCTACCCTCGCACCTTATCATTAAGTAAATTAAAACACTGAGAAGGTTCTTTTTATTTTGCAAGGCATGCACTTCATTGCAGTAACGTGTGAGCAGTAGTCCTGTGGCAAAAAGCCAGCAGACTGCCCCAGACTAAATCACGTAGCGTCAACATGGTCTATTCTCTCTAAATTACAGGGCAAACAATAACACAGGTAAAATTAGCCCCGGCTGTAATTATACAGCAGAAGTGTGTTGAGGACGTAGAATGATAAACGGCAAACACGGAATGTGTTGTGTCATATCATGTAATCTCTCCTGCCGCAGAGTTGAAAAACAAAGGGAGAGTTGTGCCTTGTTTGTCTAACATGCTCTATATCACAAATTAGAAATCCTTCCTAATTAAGATATTGTTAAATTTCCTTTGTTAACGAATTTTTAACAATGTTAATTAGTGATCATTGATGACATTTTAACAATGTTAATTAGTGATCATTGTTCATCTAACAAACAATTAGGGTGATTTGCGCTGCAGTTCTCAGGCGCAGAAGTGCATCCCAGAGCCTTCCTGCCTTTTTACCCCCAGGCTGCTCCAGCCGAGGGAGGGCATCTGGGAATGCTAATGCGATACGTAGCCACTCATTTAGCAAAAGCATTGCGGGGAAATCATGTCTGGCTTATGAACGTTTAATAGTTCAAAACAGCTGTAGCTTCACAAGGGTGTTCTCATCGCACAAGTGCTCCGTGAGGTCGCTCGGGCCGTTTTTGCGCTAATGTGATATATAATATGAGGTACACACGGACAGGCATTTCCCACTCTTTCGTTAATTCTCCTCTAGCTGCGCGGATGGCAGTGGCTCTCAGAGGCCTGAGGTTGTCAGGGTGGTCTCATTTTTACCGCGCTGTCGTTGAACCCCAGCCATTTTCTGGTCTACGTGCTGGTGAAAGGAACAGCATGCTGTAGCCCATGGCCCTGTTGCCTTTGTAAAAACCGGGACCAAAAGCATCAGAACGAGAACCACCGTCACCTTTACAACCTTGACACCAGCCTCAGAGTTCCAATATCACCTTCATTTGTAAGAAACATCCCCAAGAAAGAAAGAAAGATGTTATCATCAAGAGTTACGAAGGGGCTTGAGAAAACAGCTTGTCAGTTAGACCACAGGAGCGTAGAAATTGGTCTGCGTTTCCTGGCACAGAGAAGCGGAGGGCTACAGGCTCTGACAGCTGTCAGCCTCGATGCACGCTTCCTTTCCGTGGTGGTCAAAGCATTGTCTCCAGCTAAGGCCTATTTCCTGCCCAACAACTTCAGGGGCAGTTGGGTTAGATGCTAGTTCCTTTACAGAAAAAAAAAAATAATTATGAAGATGTGCAATGAGAAAAAATGGATGGTCTGGAGGTTGAGCGATGGGATAATACTGCTCAAGAAAGCTCCTACTGTTGTCCTGTGGCCAGTGATAGCAATGCTGGGGTGATCGGAGGTCAGGCCACCATGCGAGCCTTGGCCAGTAGCGCAGATGAGGCGCTAGCAGCTGCCGACGTTATCGCTGTGCTTGTGCCTAACCCAGGTTAGGCAGCCTGGGTGTTAAAATAGCAACGTATGGGGTATGTCAGTTGTCAGTCGACCACCGGAGTAGCTGTGTGATGTGGAAGGGTCTTAGCGTGGATTTTGCTGCTGGGGGCGGGGGGGGGATGTTACCATGCTTACTGTAGTCCTTAGCAAGTGGCATAAATGCACTTTTCTGTGAGCCTTTCCTTGGCAAACAGGCTTGAACCCAGCTGCATTACAATTCTTTTCTGATTTTACATTTGTCTCCAGCATGAATATCTGCTGTCCGCCCGTGGTTCAGTTGTGTAAATTTATCCATCTTTTATTCACATTCATAGTTTATCCCCTCCGTGGTATGAACCCTGAATTGTTTGCATGCTGCTATACATAAATGTTTCTGCAGCAAATGGTGGATGAAAATGAGTGCCAAAACCCACGCAACATCTTCTACATCTTAACCGTAGATTTGGAAAATCGTTGCTTATGCAAGCCTGACATAACAGATATGTTCTTGCATTGTCCAGGTTAGTGGGTAGCATTGATATGATTAGATTATAAGGGTGAGCCATTAATCCCTCCTTTTCCTGATTATGACTGACAAAATTGGAGTGTAAACTAACACTAACCTGCTTAGTTCCAGCTACCTTCTCATGAATATAAATGTATCAGTCCACCAAATTTACATTTATAAAATGCCCTTCATTCAAGGACCTCAGAATGCAAGAGGCAATCAATATAAAAATAAAATTGTTAGACTTGATTCAGTAAGAAAAATTGAGCTTAGAAATTCCAAGATTTTCTGCTGGCGCTTCCTACAGCGGAGTAGGGTGGGAAAAGCCTGACTTATGTCTTTCACCTCGCTGCTTGGTCGTGTTGTTTGTGTGTAAATCTAAGCGCGGATAGAAGCAAAGGCTGAGTGGTGCTTGCTGGGATAATGCTCTGTACCTGTTTTTCCAGCAAAGTAGCGCTCTTTTGACTCGCCATTCCCTGGGGAGGGCTGTACATGTCTTCTCAGCAAAGACTTCCAGTTTCTCTAAAACAAGTAGCAGTTTGGAGGGGCCGCTAAATGGCTGTAGGGAGCGGCTGGGAAGCTACTCGCCTCGCGTCCTGCGAAGGAATTCAATGCCGACCCTTGGAGAAGCAGCCAAATGTGCGATGTGTTATGACAGTAACGTGTTCCCAGTTTTCCAAGTCGAGAACCTGCAACTGGGAGCCTAAAATCACATTTTAAAGAGCAAATGAGTTTAGGTGCTGCAGGGCTCGCCTGTGGCAGGTTTGGGCAGGAGCATCTGCCTTTAAACATCTGCATTTGGTGAGGTGGGAGAGGGAACTGGAAAACGCTTGCCTGTGTTTCTGGGTACCTTTTTGTCATAGGGCAGGGAAATTTTATTACCGTTTGTATTATGGATTATGATTGTCAGACACAGATGTGAAAGTCAAAACATATTTTGATTTCCATGGGGACAGATGGAAATTGTAAACTGATTTTCACCTTTAAAAAATGACCAATCTCATTGTTAAGTTGGATTAATTTTTTCTGTTGTTATGACTTTGCTGTAGTCTAGATTCCAAGCAACTGCGCTTTCTTTTTCCAAAACAGAAGTAGGTATCCCTAAGGGAAAGTGGAAATGTTTTGTGAAGATGATGCCAGCAATATGTTAGCTGTGGAGGAGTGGGCTATAATTAGAGATCCATTTGCACCCAGCAATTTTCTGTCAGTGCCTGTGACGGTAAGGTGCTGCATTCCCACCATCCTGTGGATCTACACATTTACTAATTCTTTGAGCCTTCACACTCCTGAAGTCAGTTGTTTCGAGCATCATTATGTGACTGGTTTGCAAGCAGGATATTCCCAAGAGCCACAGCAGAAACCTGGGACACCTCAGCAGCAGAGAAAGGCTAAAAAAAATTCCCTCTGCGCTCAGACTAACTGACTTTCTTTGCCGGTCAGAAGTCATCAGTAAGCATTACCTACACAGCACCTCTATGACCGCTGTCTTGTGTTGTAATATTAAACTTGGGCTCCTCTTATGTTAGGCAAAGGTAGCAACAAAAGGCAGTAAGCAAAGGAAGAAAAAGGTTCCTCGGTATTTGATCTGCTCCTTTCCAATTTCAAATATCTCGCATACACCTGCTCCTGAAAAAAACCTGTTGGCACTCTCTTGCATCTATGCTGAGGTTTGGAGGTTCTTGAGGCTGGAGGGAGTGAAGAGTAGGGAACAACCTTTTTTTGCCCAGTGTCGCTGGCCTATTTATCTGCTTTCACAAAAGAAGGATTAGCCCCATCTACGCAGATACGCGTTTTTCCAGATTACGCTCGGTGCCAAACACATTGGGAGTGAAATCATCACAGATCTGCAGGACTCGGGTATTTTAGTGACTTGTGCTGCGTGGATGCTACAGCGGAGACGTAACACCACCCAGTCTGCTCGGCTCAAATACCCGTGGTTGCAGCCAGGCTGCTAGCTGGGCAGATGAATTGAAGCTTCCCTTGATGCTTGCAGTTCTGCTGGGCATCGCTGTCATGCACTTTCACGCAAAACATTCAACATAACTGGAATTAGTTGTTTTCACTAAAAACTAACAAGTCATTCAGAAAATGAATTAAAAAAACCCAAACCCCAAAAAAACAAAACCCAAACACAAAAACATGAAACACCAAGAAACCAAATCCCCCTCCCAAAACCCAACCCAACCAAAAGCGTGCTGGTGCAAGTAACTACTTGTGCATTGTAGTATTTTGTGATAAAGCTTATGTTCTTGGTCATTCCCCAGCTGGAGCAAAAAGAAAGAAAACACGGGAAAAAATGCAGTATTTAGATCCACATCACAGGGAGAAATGCTGATAAATGGTCAAGAAAATTCCAGTGGACGTGTGTATTTGTTTTCTTAAACTGGGACAGATAAATAGTGCAATGTTAAGGAATCTAAATCAGCTATTTTCTATCTGTACAGAGAGCTACATCTCCTTCTAAATTCAATTCTTTAATCAGTGGCCACTGTACCTCATAGCACAATCAAAAGATGTTCTTCTGCGTTTTTATATTTAACGCTAGATACATAAATAAACTGTCTGAAATATAAGAAATCAACTTGAAACACACAGTCATGTTGTCTGCTCTCCCCTGTTCTTTCTTCTCTCTTGGCTTTGAAGACTGCTGCTTGGGAAAACATGTGGAGCATTCTTCCCGACTGAAATATTGGTATTTTATATTCCTATGAATTTATGAGTGGATAATTAGCTTCTAATTCCTCCCAAGCGGCACTCCTCTGTTCTTCTCTCTTCTGATCCGCTCCGCCTTCCCCAACTCTACGACCCTTTTCCTCCCCATTCCCAGTCTTATTTTTGTAACTAGTCTTTAGCGCTTCAGAGCCCGCTGCTACTTTATTCACCCTTCCTTATCTCTTAGTGTCCCACCTTGTAGTCCTTCCTCCACGCGTGGTGCCTCCTCTTCACCACATCTTCCCCTGGCCAGTTCCCAGCTCCCTCCCTCTCCGTCTGTTGCCCTACTACACTCATCCTTTCTCTGCTTATTTCTTCTCTCTCCTCTTTATTTTCCATCCGCTCGGATGCGTGAGACATAGCTAAAGGCCACTCGCCTTATCAGGAAGGCAGGTACTTTAGGAAGGCCCTAGTTAGCTTTATGGTCTGTGAGACAACTGCCTGGCACCAGCCCATAATAGGCTTTACCAAGCTAGAAAATGAAAATGTAGCATGGAAACGTTCAGTCCGTCATATTATTATGCAAAGTGTCATCTAGTGGCTCATCTTATCAAGCAAATTGCCCAGCGCCATCACAGTTTTCTCCAGGCTTTACCGTCCTGGCCATTGCCTCGTTTCCAGTCAGGAAGGATTTTCTTAAACAATAAAAATATCCATAATGAGGCTGCGCTCTGAATTATACTCAGGCATGCAATCTCTCACCCTAATTTTCAAACCTGATTGTCTAAATGAAGGCACCCAGTTCTAAATTTTAATTTTCAGGCAGGCATTTAGGCACCCAAATACCCGTTTTAATCTCTTAAGTACCAATCTGAGTACTCCAATACAGGAGGTGAATGGGCACCCTCACCGAAGCTCTCAAGTTCAGAAACGTCGTTTTGTCTCATTGACTGCCATCATGTTGCCGTTCACCGTCCCGTGCCACCGGCGTCTTCCTCCGTGAAACTGCCGCTCCTCCAGCAATGCTCATCGCTTGGCCAGGTACCGGGGACGTGTCCCCCATGCAGCATCCCGCTGTCCCTCGCTGCTGGGCTCCACTGGCACGTCCCGCGCTGCGGACCTCGGGGTTGTTTAACCAGGAACAGGAGGAAATGGAAGATAACTGAAAGATAACACGAGTGCTTTTGGCTTTGCAGCAAAGTTGCCACCTTTGGGTGCAGCAGCCGAGTCCCACACGCCATAAGAAGAGATGATGCTCAGAGCATTGCCCAGGAGTATCCATCTCCTTTGCTGGACTTTGACTTGCTCTGACGCACGACGTACGACCGCTCTGCTTCAAGTACCTTCTCTGCAAATTTAACAACCTCTCTAGAACCATCCCAGCTGCTTCACAAAAAAGAATTTAAAAATCCTTAATCTCACTGCTCCCAGGCAATGGCCTGACGGACTCCAAACGGGATTGCAAAATGGGGTGTTTCTGGCGCAGGTGGACGGCAGAAGAGCACGGCCGGGCAGGCCAGAGCAGGCAGGAGCTGGCAGCTGCCGTCAGCGAGGTCCAAGCTGCCCCGAAACAGCCCCAAAATGAAGCTATAAAACGTGTCGGTCGCACACAGAGCACACCAGCGTCGAGGGCTCTTGCTGCAGTACGTACAATGCACGGGGAGATACGCAGGCGTTGATGCCGTGAAAGCAATCATATTCTTTGTTTCCCAGTTTAATGGAAGCCTCCTCCAAAGCACCCAGTAGCTGATTTAAATCACAATAAGGCGCTGACTCCGGCTCACAAAAAAGCAAGGAAACAGACATTTATGGCTTAAATCTGGTCTGACACCTGACCTTAACTGTGACTGCCGTGCCAGCAAACAGAAACAACAACAAAAAAGGCTCAATTTAAAGCCTGTTCTTGTTAACTCGGAGTGTTAGATATAACTGTGAAATTCCGGCTTTTGTGGGGTTAATTGCATAACTCTTTGCTGTGCTTTAACAAGATGTTTTGTAGCTGAATAGCTGTGATTTCCTTTGTTTCTTTCTGTGGGCCGAAGGTAGTTTAAGAGGGGAAATTAGCCATTTAATTATTATGAGTGCAGGAGAAGTAAAAAGACCATATGGTTTGCTGTTGAAATTAGTCACAAGAAACTTTTTTTTTAATAATATGTGATATTTTTAACAAGCAGATGTGAAGCCACAGCGTCTCCCACAAGAGCTTTTCCAGGCTTATCTATTGTACCAAGTGGTGCAGGGGGGTATCTTTAGCACAGGGGGTCATCGCGTGGAGGAAGAGGGTAAGGAGGAAGGGGTTGCAAGGCAAGCTGGAGGCACAGCGACGGGGAGGGGAAGGACAGCGGGGTCTGGCCACTGAGCCCAGCAACGTCCGCGGTTCGTGCGTGGGGCTCGGGCTCCCGGGTCAGCACCGGAGACGATGCTGAGCCCAGACCTCTGCTGCAGGGTATTTGCTCCGTTACTCGCTACCTTGAGCATCTCTTCCCTGGCCTGGGCTACTGTGCATGGTCCCAGCAGGCGTCCA
>NW_009607654.1:57989-68871 GCF_000690535.1 Cariama cristata | reverse complement strand
CAGCGTTTCTCTATCGTCATTCCTTCTGTCCTGATTTCCCCCTCCAGTCCCTCATAGGCAACCCTGGAGCCTTTTTTCTGTCTTTCCACGACTCGCTCACCTTTCCGGGCTAGTCACCGGCACAACGAGCCCGTGATGGCATACCAGGCAGCGCTTGCTTTCCCAAATTACAGCATACAAACAGCGGTAGGAACTAGACGGGCGCCAAACGGTGTTGCTCAACAAGGCAAAACGCTGTCCGTCGGCTGATCGGCGTGCGATAAGGACGTGGGACCGGGCGAGATGCGCACTCGGCTCCCAGCTCCCCTCGGGACTGAGCTTGGGGGGAGCAGGGAGCAGCTGCCTCTCACAGATGCACGGCGGCTGCTCCTTCCCCATCCTCCCGGGGCCGTTGGAAATCTTTGTGTGGTATCTTTGGCACCTGTAGCTACGGCGTGTTGACCCCTCTACCTGATAACACAGATCCCATTGCGTAACTCTGGAAATTCATTCCTCATATGTGTTGTCTGTTTCTTAGCCAGCTTCGTGCTTTTTTTTTTTTTTTTTTTGGCTCCTCCATCTTAATCTCTTTTCCTTCTCACCCTTTTCTTTGTTTCTAGGGGAACTTTCATAAGTGAAAACAGAGCGATAACCTTGCCTTTATCCACTCTTTGTTGCCACCTGTCTAGAAACAGAGGTGATGTTAGAGAGGCACAGATTTTCTCTATAAAAGTCATGCCCAAGTTTACTTTGTACTAAAATTTTGCAGAAAGCAGAGAAATAATAAAAGAAATTAAGGCCAAAGGGAGTGAATATCGCTGTATAATTCTGTAGAAGCACTTCAGAACATTTGAATAACAATAACAACGCCGGGTTACTTTTGCACTGGCTCCTGGCCAGACCAATAAAGTACCACCCAGCAAGAAATACTCTGTTTTCACTGCAAACCCATGCAATCCTTTTGAAGTTGGTGGTTTTGCAAAAAAAAAAGGTAAGTGAGGGCAGGATTTTGAGCCCTTCAGGAAATTTTGAACAAAGTGCTCAATCATTGCATTGCTCATGCTGCAGCGCAGGAGCTCAATTAGGTTGGCATTTACTGTGTGCAAGGACACGTACGCTCCTTTTCGGGTCTCTCTGACACCGGAGAGCTGTAACGCTGTATTGAATTGTAGGCAGCGCTCCTAAACAGCACTGCTTTTTCAAACGGGAACTTCGGGGAATTATCGCGACTCAGATGCGTAATTCGAATCTTCTTTGCTAAATTTGTATCCCCGGCATCTCACCTCTCCTTTGCTGCCCAAGGGTTTCTGATACTCCTGTAATACAGACAATGAAGGGGCCTGGTTTGCTTTTCCTTGAGCTTCAGGAATTATTCAAGTCACCTTATCAACGTAATTCAATAAGGTCTTCCTGTTCAAAATCACCCAGTTGAATGGCCTACGATGTCTGTTCCTTCCGTTCCTTTCTTCCTGCCTTCCTCCTTCTTCTTCTCTGTTTCTTTACACCAGTTCTAATTATTTGACGCTCAAATGATAAATGAGTTTCAAATAATTAGAGGCGGTATAAAGGACCGCAGCCAGGAGATAGATGCCAGCCGAGCCGTCCGAACAAAGAACCTTCTGTGGGGATCGTTTTTCTCTCTGGACTTTGAAGCCCTGTTCTGCTGTCTCCACCTTCAAAGAGCTATATCATTTTTAACCCACATAATTTTATTCCCCTTTTTCATACCTGGGCAATGTCACAGGCCCTTGTTAAGAAGCAGACCAAATGTCAAAGTTTTGTTGTAAATCAGCGGGAAGCCAGTAACAAGTAGGGGTGAGAGGGCTCAAGGGAGGCCCTACACAAGGACCCGAGTCAGATGTGTTGCCAATTCATTAGAAAGGAGTGCTGTAGAAGATAAACCGCCTCCAACTTTCTGTAGGACAACTCGGTAACAATAACGAATTCGGATTACTTTTGCACGGGCCCCCGACCAGACCAATCTTGTCATCTGGAAATAAAGGTAAACCTGCCCAACTTCTGCAAGTATTAAGCAGCATTCTTGTCTGCTGCTAAATTGCTTGTGAAAAAGTATGAGCTTTTTTTTTTTTTTAAGTCGGATAAAGAAAGAAATGTATGTCCAGGACAAGGACGTGCTGAAGAGAGAATATGTTGTTAGCAATCCCCTTTCCTTTCTCTTACTGCCCTGGCGACTCCGTATAAACTCTGTAAGGAGCCGGACTTGCCCTGCCACAAGCCAACAGAGCCGAGAGGCCTCCTCCTTCCCTCCCAGGCTCGTGCGCTGGCTGTGAAGCGCTTCTGCTGAGTCGGAGCGATGTTTTGCCATGCCGCTAACCATTGAGAGCCAAATTGCAATGTAAAGCTAAAGGGAAACCTGGGGTTTTTTTTTGCTCTTCGGAGCAGGACCCTCAGCTGTGCACGTGTGTTCGTGTGTGACTACGTGAGGGGAGGGAGCCTGAGGGTGCAGGGGGGGGGTTTAGCACAGAAGTACTTTGGTGCAGACCGGTGGAAACTCTCTGTTTCCCTGGGGAAGGCTCGTGGGCTCTCTAAGTGATGGGAATGGCATAAATACCTGCAATGCAACTTTCCTTGTTTATCTGTAAAACCTAAGCTGAAAGGCAACAATTAATGTTTAGGGGAACGCCTAACGTGATTGCCGATACCTTGGCTGAGAAGCAAATGAGGACGGCTTCAGTTTGTCAGAGACGAGATGGTAGGAAGTGTGGCCCATGATCACCCTGGCTCTTTTCCTTAGGGCTTTGTTTTGCATTGCGTTTCTGTTTGGTTCTTTCTTTGGTTTTTAGGCTGCAGGCTCACTGGCATACGTGCCGGGTCCTTTAAAGTCTTTTGTAGAGCTACTAGTGTGGTCCTGCTTTGCCGCAACGTACGAGTGGGCACCGTCTGCTGCAGGAGTAGCTCTCGGTGACTATCAGTATTTTCACCATGAAAAAAGGAATATCTTAACTTGTAAGAGTTTTTATTTCTCTGCTGAACTTTTCTACCATGGCTTGCCTCGCTTTGCCAGCTGCTGGAAAATCAGAACTGAGAGCAGCGGGTTTAAAAGAGGGTTGCATCTTCACCCTCTCCCTGCCAGGATGAAGCCGCAAACTCCCTTTCAGTTCCCTGGAAATACTGTGTTTATGCCGCTCAGCACGGGAACACAACCAGAGCTTTTCCTCTCCTTTTTCAGCCAGGAAGGATGAGCAACCACACATCAAACCAGTGACAGAAATAGAGCATTTGTGAATGTTGACTGAAACACGGGCGCTATGTACAACAGTTTCGATCACAGTAAAACAATTGCCATGAAGATGTGCCATCAACATTTGATTGACATCATCGCTTTAAATCCTTTAGCAGAGTTGGGGAGCTGTATGTCCAGGCAGACAGTTGAATGGAAGAAAGATGAACCCGTATTTTCAGATAGAGCAACTTTAATAACCCGTTGCTTTCACATAGAAAAACAGGTAATCTGGAGAGAACATAAGACAACACTGTGAATCGGAATATGCGGAGTATTTCTTCCTAGCTAGTGCAAGAAATCTGATGAACGCAAAAAAAGAAACTTGTTCTAAAATAAGCCTGTTAGAGAGTGGCTGTGGAAAGAAGACTGAACTAGAAAATGCCAAGAAAGGGAAGAAAAATTGGGGGCATATGACTGAGCTGTGGGCCCTGCTGAAGGCAAGAGCTAATTTCACACCAGGGAAGGCAGCGGTGTTAAAGGTGGAGGAGAAAGGGGTGCAAAAAAGGAAAAGGGGGGGGAAAAAAAGTTTGTCTCAGCAGGGCAACGCATCTAATGCCACGCTGGTAAGACCGATGCCTTGTAGATGTGGTCCTCAGGAAAATTATCCCATACTTTACATGGCTAAACTACGCGTCTCGGTAAATGGCTGAATTGCCTGGACTCTGTTGCGTGGATCGGCTATCTGTGCCATGTTTATCTGTTCAACAATTGCCTCTCATATATGATGAAGCTCAAGAAAAGGTCAATTGATTGCACAACGGCTTGTAAGCAGTGTAAGTTAAACCCCTTATTGAGCCTGGCTCTCTATCTCCAAGCCCTTTGCCAGGGTGACGGGCTGTCAGTTATCTCAGGGGGTACCCAGGGGGTCTCCAAAGGCTCCGTGTCTGGCAGACACTGGAAATGCCACCGCCAAATCAGCATTTCCATGGGCTGCTGGCTGGCATGCAGGCACAAGACCACCCTGGCAAGGTGTGAACTAAAAAAATAGGAGGATACTGAGGAAGTTTTGTAAGCAGAGCGGCGCAAAATGATTTAACTCGAAAGTTTTTATAATCTTGACCAAACACATTTGCAACATCCAGCTCATTCTCTAGTTAGTGGTCTGGAGACTGAATTCAGCCCGGGGGCCAAAATACAAAATATTTGGGAATTCTGGCAGGCTCCATGCAACTATTCATGCTTCTTGTTTATCTCTCAGTGTTTCTTTGCATAATGAATGGGAAGGGGTGAGATAAACACAGCGATGTTTAAAACAATAGAGCAGCTTGGATTGAGACATTAGTGACTCCCATTTAGATTTTCAGCAACGAAGCAAAATGATTACTTTAGAGCTAATAGTGCTTTTTAGGTTGGCTGTGCGTCCAAAAACTCTCTCTCTGCTAGTGGTATCGCTTGGGAAGGAGTAGAAATGCCTTCCCAGGCTTAACTCCTGCCCAAGCTTGGTTTTTTGAGCTCAAAGTGCCACTTCTCTTGCCCTCGCAGCAGACAGAGGGTGCCCAAGACAAGAGCTCCATTGCAAATTCGGGCTGTTGCAAACACTTTCAACCAGCAATTCGAGACAAACTTTCCATAATATTTTCCAAGTTGATGGAGATGGTTTGTTTTTTTTACTACGGGCAGAGAAGTGTCAAAGATGCTCAGCTTGGTTGTGGACATGTACAAGGCACCCACGAGGCTGCACACCACATAGCTAAGGTGCCGGTGGGCAGCTCTTGGGAATAGACAGCGATGTTCTGGGTACTCGCAGAACAACTGGAGTTTGTTACTGGGAGCAGCAAATGGTGTCCTTCCTGCGCATCTTTTGTCCTCAACGCTGTCCTCCTCCTTACGGGGTCTGCGTTCCAAAGGGACAGGTCTGTTGTTGTTTAAGTCACTGTCAGGGGGACCGGGCTCCTCTTGTCTCTTTGATGCCCAAGTGCTTGGGCTGTTGGTAAGAGGGAACTCGAGCATCTTTGTTTTCCAGTAGTTTTCTTTAACTGAAAGGGAGTTTCAATACTGATTTTAGAGTCCCATACACAAAACCATACGTTATGGTTTTCATCCTATAGGCCAAATTCTATTCAGGCTTTAGGACGGTGTGATCCCTCCTGGCTTTGACGAGCGTGCGCATTGCGTAAATCTGCACAAAACGTGGCTGGCTCTGTCTGCTTATTCACAAGCCCGATGGTACATTCTGCGTTGAGGGAGAGAATCAACAACTTGCATATGCATCCAGGGATTTAGCTGAGCGCATCGCCTCGTACAGACGCCAGAGCTCACGTAGCTGGGGTAGGTTCTAAGTGCACAGTTAATGGCCGCTCCTTGCCAGATCTTCCCTTGCAAGGAAATGAAATTATTTCCAAAATCGCAAATGAATAATTAATATCCTAGCAAGAAATTAGTATTGTCCTCGAAGTGCTCTGAGGGTAACCCCTGATCCTGCAAACAATTGTATCTTCCTGTAAAGGAGGTTGTGGGTTCAGGGCATTCCTTGCCATGTCAAATAATCATTAGCTTTTCGACAATATCAGGGGAATCTTTTTTTTTTTTTTTTTGCCCACTGTAGGGCACTCGGATGCTCATTAACATATATGTCCCTTCCAATTTCACTCTCATTTGCGCTACGTTAACAGCTACTTTTTCATCTTTGCTCAGACAAATGATGCCCTTTGTAACCAGGAATAAAATTAGTTGCAAATGGAAACCTGTTTTAATGAGGCCAAATTGTTATTTAACTCCAAATGTGTACAATATTTTTTCTCTAAATCTCCTTTAATTCCTCCCTAGTATTAATTATATCCTGTCATAAACAGGCCTCAGAAATGCTCGCTCCTCCAGCAGAGTTCAAAATAGAGCCTTATGCCAGAGCACCCTATTAATAAAGTAAAAAAAAAAAAAAAGGCAGGGGGGGTGGTGGGGAAGCTCCTTTTGTCTCATTTTTCCAAAACTTCTGATTAAAATATATGAGATCGCAGGGATTTACATAGGCAAAGTTGGCAGCTCCTCTATATTTACTGAAACTGTGACATAAATCAAAACTGAGGCTCTCTCCAAGAATGCGTTATTTGTTATCAGGGTGAGTATGTGTTAGTGACTCACAGATGAATAAGGTACTTCTGTTACAGCTGTTTATTAGAGAGTTTTCTTGGCTTCTCTTTCTTGCTCTGCCACTGCCTTGCTTTGTAACCTTAGGGAAGTCTCCGTGGTTTGATTAATTTGAATGATGTGCACAGGTAGATATCTGCACGGACGTACATAGATAACTACATATATAGTCATGTCCTGCTAAAAGAATGTTTCAAAATGCTGTAAAAGACGACATGAAGGTGACATAGAGGCTCTGCTTGTTAGCTTACCTTCTTTATTTAACAGCACACATAAGCCAGAACTACTCAAGCAACATCCAGGCAGGTACGGAGTTACCATCTGTGCGTCAACTTGAGTTTTTAGGTGAAGGTAGGTCAGAAACAGCAGCCGTCTATCGTAGGTCCCCCTCCCACCGCCACCCCAAAACTACTTGTTCACAATAACAACAAGAAGGTATTGTTTCTTCATTAACCCAGCAGTTTTTGCCCAGTTAGAGTACGAATTTGGAAAGCTGGGTGTTGTTACAGTGCCATCTGGTGATTCCCCTACACAAGTGGGTGAAGCTCTCGCCGGCAGCATCATTACCTTACTTAGCATACTTCCCTAGGCATCTTGTCATGCATAATTTATTTTTTTTTTAAACTCTTCAGCATTTTAATGTGTAGGAAACTTCAACAAACAACAATCAAAACATTTTCTAAATGTACTCTTAACCAAGTTTATCAGTAGCAGTTGGATTTTTTAAGACGTGGAAGGCACAGCAGTACCAAAAAGAGTGTTTCCTAATCATTCGTTATTCATCAGGAGCCTGATTGTGCTGGTGCTGCACCCCTCGACAAAGGCACGTGCTCTTCTTGGTACCCAGAAAGTGCTATAGGTATGTTGTTAGCATCCTGTATTTGCGTGGCACCTGGCTTTTTCAATGCGGTGAGCGAACATTATCAGTCCTCAGTGAGTTACGGAAGCCTTGCCCTTGTGTTACTTATGGGAAGATGAGTTGGAGACGCTTGTTTGAGTCGAGTCTTGAACAGAGCTGGGGTTAGAGCCGTGGATGCCTGTTTCTCTTCTCCTGCCCGAGGGCAGGACGTGTTGTCCCTCGGCGTGTGCCCGTTTGTGGCATCATGTGGTGGTGTGATGCTGCTTTGGGGCTGGGCATACCTCTGTCATCGACTTTGCTGGTCACCTTGCCCATTTCTCCCCTCTCCAAATTAAGAAGAACGATTACTTTGTTCCTCTGTAAGAGTTGAGTATTTGCGTATCATTTTGTTTAATAGACAGTTAAGGGTTTCCTCTGACCTGGGAGGTCTTTTGAGGCTGGTCTTTAACGGGCTGTGGGTAGTCCTCATGCAAATGGGGAGTAGCTACTGGTAAAATTTAGCACTAAAGGAGCTTCTGAAGCTTCAGATCCTTGCCTGAGATGTTCACATAACCACAATGACTGTTTCCTCCACTTTAAAATAGATCAAAACAAAAAATCCTGTTGCAGACAGAAGACCAGTTTGCCCTCTAAAAATATTGCGTGTGCTTTATTAATTGAAGTAGAGGCAGATAAGATTCCAAACGTTGACTTGAATTAATTATTGAAAAGCAGCAACAAATTGCTCATTTCCCTTCCATCTTTTGGTAATCTACAGGGGAAGGAGGCCATTTCTGTCTCTCACTTGTTCGCTTATCCCAGAGGAAATGCCGTTCCCTCTTCTTCCGTTCAGGTGTTTGCCTTTGCCTCCTCTGAAAAGCAGCAGCTCTCTCCATCCTAAATATCTGCAGTGCCTGCTCGCGTTCCTCACATTCAGCTCAGTTCTTGTCAGGGACTTGAGGCAAGAGGTGTTTCTGGTCTTTTTCCCAAATCCTTCTGAAAAGTCAATTAATGTCCACTCTTTAAAGAGTCTATAGGTGAGGGTATCACAGCTCAGGGTGACCATTCCCGGTATTCCAAGGAAATGGCACACAGTTGAAAATACTGTTGGTGTAGTTGCCATCAGTATTAACCGAAGGGCATTTTTAGAAACACATTCCCAAGAGCTAATAAAAATATATGGTATATATGCTTCAAAAAGTGAAGAAAGCAGTCAGAAGCAAAGAAGGTGTGATATCTGCAGGCAGGGCCAACTCCGAGAAGAGTTTGCTGTTTCACTGGCCAAGTTCAACAAGATACAATTAGGGCTAACCTGGTCCCCATGGATTCATAAAATCTTACTTGGAAGTTTTGGGGAGATGGTGGGGAAGCAGTGGCTTTAATTGTATCTTGTTGAACTTGGCCACTTTAATGGCTTACACTTCTCTAACTTGGCTCCTTTCGTAGATGTCACACCTTTGAACAGCTGACTAGCCTTTCTTTTTTTCCCTAACGTAACTTTTTCTGTATATTAAGTGCTCTGAATCAGATAGAAACCATATTTGTACGGGGGGGGGGCAGAGTTTCAATTTATTATATAACCAGGCTTGAATAATATTTTTAATAGAACGGCTCAGGTTCTCTGCAGCTTAAATTCTGGAGAATAAAATGCTGTTCTGCCAGTCAAGAGCAGCCAAGAAGCAACTCCGCTGATCACGTGGAGACTCATTGCATGCTTCTGCTCTACCCAAGGGCAAAAGCCACTTTCCATACCTTCTGGGCTACCAACTGCTCGGGTCCGCCAGTAACCAAAATTACTGATGCATTAGCTTTTCCATCGGCAGGAGACTGTGGCAGTCCATACGTGCGATAGAAGGTGATGGCTATGGGCTTCCTACATGTGCCTACCATAGATACGGCTGAGACAATTAACACCGGAAAAGCGGAGATGGGTGTCAAAACCCAAAAATATTTAGGTCAGTCGTCCAAATGCACTTCACAGCGGCTGCTTTGCCACGCTGTGAATTTCTCCATGTGCCTGTGCTGCAGAAGGGCTTCTATCCAGAGGTACCAGGTCTTCTGCAACGCCCTTCAGAGTTCTCCTGATTTAAACCAGTTCCCGCCTCTACTCACAGCAAGTGGGTATATTTTGGGAGATGTGGTCTGAACAGCCTAAGCCGTGGGGGAGAATGGAAGTGTGAGACTTTTGGCTAACCTTTTCCTAGGGCAAGGTCTTCACTATTGGAGGCCAGAGAAATGTTTGTCAGGGAAGGCTTTGAGCACAGCTGATCATGCCTCGGGGCAGGGCTCTGGATGGGGGTCTCTTGAGCACCGTGAAACTCTGCGGTTTTAAGATTTCTGGATAAAAGTATTTTGACTTGGGACTTTTTTTTTTTTTGTCCAGTCTTTCCTCTCAGATAAAAACTTTGCTAAATTCAGCCTTTCTTTGTAAGGAAATTAGTCGTAAGAAAACTTCAGTTTTTCTAACTGGTGCTGTTTTATAAGGGAATAACAAATCTCATTGCAAGACCGGGGATCGAGTTTATCAATTCCTCATGCCAGACACCTGGTTTAGGCCCTTTAAGTCTTCGGGTGTCATTTCAGGCTATGGTTAAGCTGAACTAATCACCTATGAGCCGCTCAAAGGGGCAGCGGTACTCCTGCCTTACCTCTCTTGTCCCTGGCTCCCCATCCCCTCCCATCTGGCTCTGTCTGAGCCGGCAGCGAGCCCCTTCCGAGGGCTGAACCAGCACCGAGAGCCTCTCCTCCTTGCCGCACGGTTACTTTGCTCCCAGCTGAGCCCCTTAAACCAGCTCGCCATGAGGTCAAAAGAAAGCAGAGCCGGCAGCCTGCAGATACGGGCAGCGGGGAGGATGGAGAGGGGGATGCAACTCCATGGACTGCTGTAACAGAAAACAGGGGGCTTCGTTACGTCTCTTAGAGAAATTGGGCCCTGACCATTTGGCAATCTGCACACAAAGGTCTCGGTCCTTCAGGGCATGAAGCAAGGCTGGGCTATCTCCCCCCGGCCTCGCTGAATGCCCATCCATCTATTCCCGGCTCTGGCACAAGCCGTAGGGCAGAGGCAGTTTGGGATTGAAAAAAAGTGGCGTGTTTGTTCTCCTCTCAAGAGTGGCTTTTTTGTAACATGCAGCACGTCGGTCATGTGAGCCAAATAGCCAAAGGTAAAACAATTTACAAGTGCTGCTGATGGAACTGCGTTTATAAAAACAGAGCGTCTCTGGATTTTTCATTTTCTCTTCTTTTTTTCCTTGGGGGGGGGAAGGAGTAGAAGGAATTTAAATATGAAGCCGTAGAGATTGTGACATTTAGCACTCAAAAATGTTCCAAAAGTTAAGCTTTCTCCTGCAATGGTAAATTGGCTGTGTGATACACAGGGAGTATTTGCTATTATTTCCTTGGGTTTTGATGGACGGGTATGTTTTGAGTAGATTTGTCATTCCCAACAGTCTTGCTAGAGGGATGTGTGTGGGCAGAGGTGTTGCAACGAAAACGAGAGGCCAGTATGCTTATAACATATGTATACAACGCACACCTCTCCGCCCTGCCTCCTAATAAAACAGGGTTTCGTGCAGTTCTCCTAGATGTGCCTAGATAATTCAAGCCAGTATTTTTCTACCATGCTTATTCTCAGGAAGGGGAGGGCTCGGCGGCAGTTTTTGTCGGACTCAAAGCCGCAGCTCCCGGCTCCTTCTATTGTTCCCCTTGTCAGTGGCAAACTTTGGGAACCTGACTGA
>NW_009607654.1:57525-57958 GCF_000690535.1 Cariama cristata | reverse complement strand
AAAAGCCCCCAGCTGAAGTGGGGGCGGGGGGGAGGATGGGGAGGAGAGGGCTTTGAGTCGCCTAGCCGTGTTTATCTCTGCTTTTTCCTTTTTCTTTTTTTTTCTTGTGTGTGTGTGTTCTTCTGGTTCAGTGTAGCATGAAGTGGGATGAAGGGAGAAGAGACGGGGAAAGCAGTGGAGCGGTGCGGGGGTCACACCGGCATCCTTTCCGTGTACCATTGCCACCCGCTCCGGAAGGGCCTTATCTCACCAGCCCCGGATCAATTTGACTAATCTATTTTATCTCGCCATCTAATCTATCTGTTTCTGCTGAGCTATCCATCTGCCTCGTGGTATTGATCCCAACAGTTTTGTAATTGTATTTATAAAATGCCCTTTCACCCTCCTGGGAAGGGGGGGCTTGTGTAAAGGCAGATGGGGGGGGTGGGAGGGC
>NW_009607654.1:55344-57493 GCF_000690535.1 Cariama cristata | reverse complement strand
CCGGCACCCACTACGAGCCCTCCATTTCTTCCTCCTCGTGCAGCCCTTCCTCATCCTCCCCGGCTTCAAAGCACTGGAGATGAACAGGTCCACAGGCCGGGGGAGTGCCAGGCAGGGTGCGATGGCGGAGGGATGACAGGCGTTTGCAGAAAATGGAGCGGTGTCCATCTCCAGCCTGTTGCAGAGGAGCTTGTTGCCAGCCAAAATACATCTGTTTCCAACAGTTAGCTAGAGCAGGCTGAGCCTGCCTGATCATCCGAGGGGAGGGGAAAAAAAAAGGATGAGGGAAGAGAGTAGGATACTTGTGATTTGGAAGGAGAAGGCTTTTTATCCCCACACAGAGTCAAATTTAATCCAGAGATGAGCAATGACAACTTCCAAGCGTAAACAGATCCTTAGAGATGCTCTCGAGCATCCCCTGGATAAATATCTGTGCGGCAGCGGGGCCTCCTCCCAACTGCGGGAACCGGCTGCCGCGCGAAGTCCGCAGCAGTTTGCCGTGGTCCTTTTTGTTTGCCCCTGTTTAGGCAGGAACCCGTTCTCTGCATGGACCTGGGCATTTTCTCACCTGCATCTTAGTTAGAAATCAAGACTTATTTCAGTCCTAAATTTACCTACTTCGGCCTCCACACTTTAACCATAGAAAACACTATATACCAGCAGAATTTCCTGTCTGATGAATGTGTGCGTGTGTGTGTCCATGTCTATGTCTTCTGATTTTCCATCTCTGGAACGTATCACGTCTCACCTCTGAGATATGCCGGGAGGGTAAAGGACACTGGGGTCACGCTGGTCTCTGTTTACAGACTTCCTTCCAACTTCTTCATACGCAGGAAGCGATTTGTGATTAGCCTCATATTTTTCCTACCAGTATAATGCTTTCATCATGTATTTATTGTGCATGAATAATTAGCTAAACAGTGGAGACCTATCGCTTCCACTCGGTGGTTATTTCCTTGCGCAAAGCATGGTCAGCTTCTGAATTGTATGTTGGATAGACGTCGGGATTGCAGGGAATGCTGCAGGCATCCATGGGCAAAAGCCGAAGGGTTCCCAGTTTGGAGCAGTGGGAAAGGCTGGATCGCAGGGATGCAGGGGCACCAGGCTGACTTGTGCAGCAGCGCATGTTTGCCACCCTCGGCTGCTCCTTGCTTGCTTGCTGGCAGAGGAAGAGGATGAATTTGCTGTGTTGGGAGATCGCCTTTGCATCTAGGCTGCGGCCAGGCGGTGTCTGTACAAGACGCTGCGGAGCGGTGTAACTGTAAGCTCGGGATCTGAAATATCTTAGTTCTTGCAGGAAGGGATCCTGAGCAAGCTGAAAACAATTCCATTGATCATAACACCTAAAAGGCCCTTTTAAATGCTAGCAAATCCCTTTGCTCGTGGAAAGATTATACACTGGTTAAGTAGCCGGGTTAGCCCTCTCCCCGCTGCGGGCAGAGGTGCAGAAGCTGGCAGCCAGCGCAGGGCCAGACCCCCTGGCTACCGGCAGGGCAGGGGGGTGCTGGTCCTGGAGGGCTATCTCCAGCCCTGTAGAAGAGGGTCACATCTCTGCATCTTTTTATGACTTGGTCCGTCATTATTCAAATGTGCTAGTTGTCTAAAACTGGCATTTATAATGCAGTTTCATAAAGTTTTATATTGACGGTGCGACACTTTAAAAGGCACTTTTTGATTAACAAGGCTCAGAATTGCTCCCCTGGTTATGTTTTAAGAGGGAGAATAAAATGCTATGGATCTTGAAACAGCTGAAATCATAATTTCTCAATATTATCAGCGGCCTTGTTGTTCTGAAAAAGCAGAGGCTGCGATCAGCAGACCCCCAGCAGCTTCCCCTGGTCACTTGACAGAGACGGATCGCCGCTCTGCACCAGAGCTGGGTACAGCCGAGGGGGTGGGACCGCGGCCAAATTACATTTTGGCTGTTCCTGCTTTCCTCTGAGCCGCAGGGACCATGGCAGTGCCAGGCCCCTGCCTGAGCCGCGTCCCACAGAGAACCATAGAATCATTATGGTTGGAAGAGACCTCAAAGACCATCAAGTCCAACCATATACCCGATGCCACCATGCCCGCTAATGCCCGCACTCGCATCGCCTTTGCTCTCTCCAAGAAGTTCAGCAACCTCCATGAGGTGGGAATCACTGTTTGC
>NW_009607654.1:30722-55286 GCF_000690535.1 Cariama cristata | reverse complement strand
TGCACCCACGGGCAGCTGTGCTTTTTACTCGCTTTTAGTTCTTACTATCTCTCGAAAACAGATCAGATGGGCTGTATCTTCCCCTTGTCCCATGTTCTGGCGGTTCATCCACAAACAGGAACCGGAGACCCTCAGGACGCCTGAGCGAAGCTCAAGCTCTCCAAAGAGCAGTGTTAAGGGTAAAACAACAGATTTACTGGCCAAGTGGAAGAGCAGATGCTGGGAAAAAAAAACCCTCATGATGTGGGCTGTGCGATGGAGTTGGCGATGTGGATCGTGGGCTCCTGTCAGGGCTGCTTCTGCAAGCGTGACGTGAATCACGGCCGTGCGGGCACACCGTGGAAAAGGTGACGATTTCTGCTTTTGTTAGCTAGAGGTAGATGGCATCCCTTTGTCCAAATCACACTCTTCTCCGTGCCACACGTAGTAAAAACTGTGAGGAACGTTGTAAGTCTTCTCGCTATCCTAGCCATGTATTTACCTGGAACTTTAATTGCAGGTTTGTTTTCTGTTTTGCCTGAAGTTGACTTTACTGGTTTGGTTCACTTGACCATCATCAGCACGTTCCTTAGGGGCTAGCAGGATATCATCGTGATCCCGCTGGCCCACCTGGAGGAAGGCTTTGGGAGCCGAGCACTGAAATACATAAAGCAACGTCTGCTCTTTTACTTAGGCAATAAATCTATTGCTTTATTATTGCTGTTGGGAAACTTGGAGCCAAATTCTTTGCTAGCAAAACATTGACTTCAGTGGAGTTCAGCCAGCAGAAAATTTAGCTTCCTGTTTTTGTTCCAATTCGAAGAGTGTGCTCAGCCTGATTGCTGTTGTTGTTTTGCTTTTTAGCTGTTTTAATTTAAAATAATTATGTGTTGTGGGGTGGTTGGTTGGGAGGCTTTTTTTTCGGTAATTTCTTCTTCATACATCACATTGTTTGTAGCAGCCAGAAACAACAACAACAACAAAATGATGCCGTTGGTACATATCTTCCCCTTTGTTCAGGAGTTATGAAACTCGAGGTCTTGTCCAAAGGCAAGGCTTAGCCTGGGCTGAGCGCGGCTTAACCTGACCTGCTGCCGGCGGGTGCCTTCAGCCCAAGGACCTGGGGACGAGTCTGCCGCTGGTTCTTGCAGGAGACTCCGGGTGCTCAGATGGCTCTCTAGTAAGACAGCAGCACCGCAGTAACCCTCGTCTTGACCCCGCAAAGTCGCAGAAACGTAACTTGTGACTTGTCCGGGCAAGTCCCATACCTCAGGTCCCTGGCATTAAGACACTGAGTCGTTTGCTCCCAGGGCTGTTATTAACTTACTCTTTCTACAGGGGCTGGCACCAGAGGGTCCCAGCTTAGCTGGAGCCTGTAGCTATTCCTGCAGTATAAATGTTATTTATACAGTGCAATTAAGTTGAGGTTTAATGTAAACTGCTGCCAGGGCTGGGGTATGTACCAAAGTGCAAGGACGTCTCTTGAGACATTTTGGAGAACCAAAAGCACAAAGTTTTAAATGCCTGTTAAACAAAGAGACAGCTTTCTGGGAAAGCTGGAGCAATTCCGATAGCAAACGGTCCGGTTTTGAGAAGTTTGCTCTCTCCTGAGCAAAGTAATGAAACGCAGGTGCAAGCCAGACACAGGAGCGTGGCCGTCTTGTCTTGTCTTGTTTTGTGCGCTCCGCGGCGAGGGCAACGCCGCGGGCTCACCTCTTTCCCAGTCCTTGGCTAACGGGCTTAGAGAGGACAACTCGCTGCGTTTTAGCACACCAAAATCAACGTGGTCAACGCTCTGTAAATGCGTGTCAGAGGACGACTAAAGCAAACGCACATAAACAGCACACCCTGCATGTGTACAGTTCTGGGGTCACACGCGGGGCTGGATTCCCCTGGGGCTTTCCCTATTCCCCCCACCCAGAGAAAGGACTTTGCCCCCCGCAGAGGCCCTTGGCACCAGCTAAACTGCTGGGCTTCTCCGTCTTCCTGTCCTTTGGAACAAGCAAACGGCTGGAATCCCGTGACAGAGGCCACATGAACTTTTGGAGTATGTTTTCACATATGGTGCAGCATTGATTTTACTAGGATCAATATAAATATTACTTTAGCTTGCAACTGCTAATTATATCAACATAAACTTAATTTATAGTGATGATCACGGCTGCTGCTGCCAACCCTCACAACTGATGCTTTGAGACATCACGTAAACCCAGCCATTAGCAATCAAGTAAATGCTCCCATTACACGTTACTGGTACTGGCTAAAGAACTTTTTAATTGACTTCTTACAATTTATGGCAGATGGTGCAGACTGTGTGCTTAAATTCAGGATTCTTTTTCATGTTTTCTGTCTGCTGCTGCTTAGGTAGGTGCTGGTCTTATCCTGCATAATGTAACATTACATGCTTGAAATTGGAAGGACTGAGATTGTTTCGCTTGGAAAGAAGATAAACAAGAGGGCTCAGGCTACACATCTATGAAAGAAGGAACAGCATAGAAAAAGTTGAATGGGAGCATCTCTTCCCCATCCGCTAAAATAAAAATGCTGAAATAGTCATTGAAATCAAAAGGTGGTAAATTCAAAAGTGGTAAAAGGGGGTTTACCCCATAAACAGAGTGTAAAAACTTGGTTACCAGAGAGAATCGCTAAGGCCAAGAATTCAGCAACTTTCAGACGGGGATTGCACATTTCTATGCAAAAGACTATCAGGAAGGGTTATACTTAAAGCTAATGCTCCCAGGGAGGAATATAAAGCTTTAGGGTCCCATGGCTTAAACTCCTGTCTAACAAGCAGGAGTTAGGCTGAGATCTTCGCAGCGGCTGGGTTAGACAATAAGGGTTTCCTTCTCCCTTTCCACTGAAGCATCTAGCAGCAGCCATAAGGAGAATTTAAAAAAAAAAAAAAAAATTAAAAAATCAAATGGCTTTTAGTCCTGGAAGTTTCTAGGTTTGAGAAAAGGTACTGGAATTTCAGATGCTCCACTGTTGAATGAAAGCTAAGAGAAGTTTATTGTATGGGGGATTTCCAGTGCCCCTCTCCGCAAAGTAACTCCCAGAGGTACCAATGAAATAGGGGTTCTTGAGTTGCACAGAGAATATGGCAGTGAGCCAGAAGGCAAATTACTACAATTAACTCGGGATTTGAAGGTTAGGGGGACAGTAAAATAGCATCTAGGCTACCGCGGGTTAGAGGCAGCACTGAGGAGCGGGTAGAGCAGAGAAAAATTGCACTGGATGAGATGAACAGCAGGATATGGGGGGGTTTATTTCCCAAATAAATCACAGTGGCAAAGTTTCATACCTTTGAGCAGCACTTGGAGTGCAAAGCGCCTGCATAGTCATGCACCAAACTGATGGGGCTTTTGGTTTATTTTTAATGGTAGCTATTTATATGCCTATAGAGATTATATATATATATGTGTGTGTTGCTTATCTAGAAAATGCCTATGTTTCTATTTATCTATACGTAAATATCTATAATACTTATGTGCATATATATTGTTTATATGGCACCACTTATAGGATGCCTAGTCATCACATCAAGCAGTAACTTACTCTGCCTAGACCAGAGGTTTGAAGTGGTACTTAAATACATTTTTTGAAAGCACACTGCATCCTAGCCGAGACATATTCGTAGCCGTCAATACATGAGAGGTTTTTTAAAAGATAAATCTCCAAATAAGCCAGTGGGCTTAAGGTCAACAGGTTTTGGGCACTGCAGGTGACATTTCTAAAGATTGTGTAGCTCTGAAGGAGCGGAGCAGAGGTAGGGATCGCCTCCCTGTGAGATGAGCACAGAGCAAGGGCTCCGGCCCCACCAGGGATCTGCTCCGCAGAACTCGGCTTTCCCTTTATAAAAAGGGATGTTATAAAAAAGAAGCAATGAATATGAAAGCATCCTTGCTAAGGAGCCCTCTCAGATTAGCATAAATCTTGATTCCCTGCTAAGATTTATTTCACCAGCTTATAGGGTGTTTATTGATCTACGTTTAGTTTTGTAGAGGACTCGGCTAACCATGGTTTCATCTACCATTGAGGATTCAGGTGAATTGATTAGAAACGTACCCAGAGGAAGCTGTTTGCTTTGCTTGGTTTTGTCCGCATCCCTGTCACACCAAGCAGTCTGCGCGCTAAATGGCAGCTAGATCTCGAGATGATTCGGTTTTGGCAGATTTTCAAAAAGGTTTCTGTGTTTCGCCTACCTGATTTGCCGTCTGTTGAATCTGATGACATTTGTTAGCGTGCAGCTGGGGGAATTTTAAAAAGTGCAGATTACAAGTACGTGTGCTGCAAATACCAGCTGAATTCCTCCAGAAGCATTCGTCCTAATCTTGCTGACTGCGACGCTCGAGTACGTAAGCACGTGGCTCGCTTTTAACATATGATTTACTCCCAATTTAACTGTACTTGCACAGGTGTTCAGCTAGTATTCAGTGCTTGGGTTTAAAGCTGAAGCTTGCTGCCATGGGCAGGGCAGGCTCCCCAGCGTAACCTTTTCTGCGTAGCAGGGTGAACTTTATGCTTCAATTATCTGATTTCCAGGTTCCATCACCTGTTGGTTTTTAGGTCTAAATACCCTCTCCTGGCAAAAAAAAAAAAAAAAAAAGTTCAAACAAGAAGGAAGTAATCATTGTAACAAATCATAGCAAGCAGCGTAAGGATTTTAACTCCTTCCGACTGAGTTTAGCAATGTTCAACAGCCCATTTAATGGCACGAGACGTTTGCCATTATAGTGAATTTCCTGTTCTGCAGCCATAAATCTCCGCTTGCGTGCAAAGCGACAAGGTTAAATAGCTCTTCAGATCATTTTGCATTAAGCGTATGCTGGCAAGCGGGTTAGAAGGAGCATGCACGCAAAGGCTAGGACAGTAGCGTTGAGAAGAAAATCTGGTTTCTAAGTCAGATCACAGGTGTCTTAGCCCTTCCTGGCCTACAAACCCACAGTTTTGTGCAACTTGTAGGTTTTCCCCTGGCCATAGCAGTGGTAGCCATACTTTAATAAGCTTGCAAGGGATCCAACGCTCACTTTTTTGTCATCTTTATATTCCTTGATCAGTCTAATGACCTTCCTAAAAGCTAAAGCTGTAAGATGGTGGCGCATCCCCTAGTTGTGCTTAGCCATTGCTCGGATAAGAAAGTGTAATGGACATAAACGTCCCTCCCGCTAAGCAGGCACTTCAGAGTAATTTGGACTATGGATTTACTCCGTGCAACTGAATGATTAAATTACGAGTGAGACACTCTGTGGCAAAAAGGAGCGGCACCCTCAAGGCTTTAGGCTGATACATTCACCATAGAAACACGAAGAGAGAAAAATATTTGTTTCATTAAAATTAAGACTGTTTTTCACCATGACATAACCTTAAAATGGAAAAATTCGCTCGTTAAAATAGAACAATTTAAGAACAGTTAGTTCCACAGCAGGATGCACCCCACAATATTATGCCAAATTATAGGTTAAGAAATGTTGCAACTGAAATGGCTTTAAAAGCTTTAGCATAAAGATTAATTCCCGACTTTCCTTGTCTTCATTCAGAAGCTGTGAAAGGTTGCAGCTGAGTCAAACAAAGCCCTTAGATGCAGGGTAATACAGATGAAATACAATAGCTAAGATAGTGTGACAAAAAGATGTCGTCCCAAAATTGGTGGCTGCTTTTCTTCCCTTTTTTTTTTTTAAAATAAAATACAAAAATTGAATTGAACTGCAGTTTAATTGATCTGGGAATTAAAAGGATAAATTTGGATGTGTCCTGCAGCTCAGTGTGAAGGAGAAGTGTTTCTAATATTCATCAGAAAGTGCTGAAAGTAGAGTCTACAAATTGCAAAGCTTTTCTCTTCTTATCCGAGGATGATCCTCACGCGCACTGCATCTGGAGGAACGGAGTAGGTTCTCGTATGGCTTTCAGGGGAACGAGCGCACCGCTGTTCTGCTATTAAATGAGCCGTCCCACAATTTAACCAATTCACAAGGAATTTTCATGGGAGAGGATCTGAGAGCTGCGGGATGACGAGCGCTAAAAGACGTTGGGAGAGGCGTTCGCCGGGGTCACTCACGCAGCCTCGCCAGACCGGTGAGTTCGTGAGACAGAGGTCAGCTTAGAGTGGCTGCTCCTCCTTCTCTCCTGCTGTTTTTACTGACCTGAAGTTCCTCCTGGCAATAAAGAGACTGAAAGCCTGGAAACGAGCTGGGGGTCATTAACACCGTGTGATCTTTCGGGTCTTCAGACCCCATCAGGGAACGGCCTGCAGACCATGACTTGGGACTTGCAAGGGAACCGAAGGGAAAGGAAGACAAAGCTTTGTTTATCCAAAAAAACCAAAAAAACCCAAACCAAACTTCCACCACTTTCAAGAAATCAGGTTAGCATGGATCTAGTAAAACCAGTACAAACATCTTAATTAGATGCACATAAACCAATTTAATCCTTTGCTTAAATCAGTTTACGGCGATTTATCAATGCTAGCTAAAAACAGTGCGTGTAAGGATTACGTTGGTTTAAATGTCTACATTAGAGGTATGCACCAATTTAATTAGATTGATTTTAAATAGATTTGATTATGTAAATGCAACTTTCCGTAATTTCATTGGCGTATTGATATGGTAGTTAATTAAGCAGGAAAGGTATGTGGAAAGAAAGAAGGATCTTGGTTCAGAGTAAAAAGGTTCATGAATAATTTATTCAGTTTATTCTCTTTGTAGGTATTTGATAAAAATACTGACTATTTTGATCTTACATCCTCTTTTCTTTAGCAATCTAATGAAATAATCTTCATGCCAATTAGGTGCGTTACACCAATATTAAGGGCAGGCCTTGTGGTTTTTATGTCAAGGTGGCTAACTGGAGACAGCTATCGCAATGTAAATTCCTAGAGGTGAGAAGCCCAAGTAGCCAAGGTCAGGCTGAGGGAAGTCAAAAGGATGCCACTGTCCTGAGAAGCTCACGGTGTGAGTACAAGACGAGGTAGATACAGGGAGATGGTGGAGCCCACACAAACTATTGCACGGTATCGGTCAGCGTGATGGGCAGAGATCTCAACCGCGGTCTAACGATTACCGGGTTTTGCATAAATGATGCAAGGATAAGGAAGAGTTTCAAAAATTAGAAGGGGGCTAGTGAAGCATGGAGAATTTTTAACTGGAGAAGGGAACTCCTGGAAGGAGTACTGGTTTGAAAATTTACTATCTTTTGATACTGAGCATGAGTCGTTGGTATGAGGATGGTCCGCTTGAAGATTTAAGATAGACAGCCCACGTTCAGTGCAAATGGGAAATGGAAAATAGGGGAGGGATAGCATCAAAATAATGGGTGAGGATCACTGGCTCTCTAGGATCATCCTAGGTGAATAAGAGTGAGGAGGCCGGATAAAAGGATGTTGCAGTGATGCAGATGCAGAAAAATGAGAATTTTAGCAGCACAGCGTGACGCGGAGATACCATGCGAAGACAATGTACGTGACTCAGCCACAGGCAGGAAAGGAAATAAGAATATGAAGAGAGATGTATGCTGAACACGATGCCCAGATAGCAGCATATAGGCTGAGCAGGGGCTAACATGGCAATAACTAGAGTGAGCCATAAGAGGCTATAGAAAGAGTTAAGGAACTTTTTTTTTTTTTTTGACCCAGTTGAGTTTGAAATTATAGCTGAGAGAGGTGTAAGAGGCAGGGTAGCTATAGTTGTGTGGTTGCCAGACTGGGAAAAGAGATACTGACCTATGAATTGCCCTCAATCATGTGATTTATGGATAGCTTATGGGTTGAGGAAGCTCAAGATTGAGCAGGACCTCGACCTTTGGCCAAGACGAGGTAGTTAGAAACTCTGGCAAGAAAGGTTTCTGTTGAGTGATTGATTTGGAGGCAGTTTCCTCTTCCTCGGCAGCAGCGTGCACAGTTATCCCTCTAATTGCGGCAGGAGGGCTGTCATACTCTGCAGGCACAGAGCTTGCATCCTTTCGAAACACAATGGTTTATCCAGGATCAAAACTTGCAAGGGTCCTTTTTAATTAGTATCGCTTTATAGTTTGGGGGTCTGTCCCCACATCTCTAGCTTTAGCCAGTTGTAAATAAACACCTTGGAACCCTGAATTAGGTGTAAATACGATTATTCTGGGAAAAAAAAAAAAAGGTCTGAGAGGTGTGAACTGCTTTATATGCTCCCAGGAGTGGCTAAGCCTAACACTTAAAATGGCAATTTAAAAGTCAGCGTTGGTATCGGTCGAAACTGATGATCTTACTGAAGGCTCCGGTTAGAGCGCGTACCCCACAGCTTCACGCTGCCATCCCAGGGGACAAAGCCCCATATTTAACGCCTTCAGCCCCGCTGTCACATCCTCCATCTTCTTCCCACGTACAGTTGGTCATGATGCCTGTGACGCACTGAAAACACTGTGACAGCAGAGACTGGTACCAAGCAGAGGGACAGGAGAGAGCACGGAACCGGTTGCATTTCACAGGCAAAGGCGGGTTGCGGTCAAAGCTGTGTTGGGGACCTGGGGGTTCCCCCGGGGATGCGGAGGAGATGCACAGGGTGACCCTGGCTGCAGCTGCTTCCCCGCATCAGGGTCGGGGCTGGACCCGTGGCAGGGGACGGGGCAGAGCAATGTCACCCACTGCCGAGCGGCGGGTCGTGGCTTGTTTGTTTTCAACGGGAGTTTTGTTTTCCTTCTTTGCTCCTCTTTCCTCCGTGTGTTTAGACACTGTTTTCCCAAATGTGCCTCTGTTAAGGCTATATTTAGGGCTTGTTTTCTAATTTGGCACTGCTTAGGCACTCTCGGATAGATCCTCCTGGGGTTTTTTATTTTTATTTTAAGCGTGTGATACCTTTAAACGTGTAAATATCCGGCCTAATTGGAATGCCTAAACAGTCACTTCCCAAACTGCCAATGTGTTAAAATCTGTTGATGTGTGCAGTCCCAAGTTACCATGGCAACCGCCTCCATCGCCAGGGAGACACGCCGGATCCCCTTCAGCTTGTGGACAGCATCCCTCAGCCCCAAAATTTAGGGACTGTGTTTATTTCCACCTCCTGAGGCCCAGCTTGCCGGGCTATGGCTGCGTCCTGCCGGTGGATGGGAAGGGGAGGGAGCCCTGGCCTGGTCCTAGGGCAGCCCAAGGGTAGCATCACCGGCCATCGCCCTGGCTGGGGCAGGACACAAGCAGGATTCTCATGGGATAATATCTGAATCAAAACCAGTTGTTCTCCAGGTACCCAGCCCCCTGTGCTGGAAGACAGGGACAGGAAGCAGAATGAAGCCCTTATAATCCAAGGGGAAATGGTTAGTGACCTGCTACACCACTGAGACACACACAAGTCTATGGGGCCGGATGGGATGCACCCAAGGGTACTGAAGGAGCTGATGGAAGCGCTTACCAAGCCACTTTCCATCATTTATCAGCAGTCCTGGCTAACCGGGGAGGTCCCAGTTGACTGGAGGTTAGCAAACATGACGCCCATCGAGAAGAAGGGTCATAAGGAGGATCCGGGGAACTACAGCCCTGTCAGCCTGACCTCGGTACCAGGGAAGGTGTTGGAGCTGCTGGGGTGGCTGCAAAGAGCCACGGGGTACACCTCACCATGGCCGGTCTGCCTCCAGTACGAAGGGATAATCCTCTGAAAAACCTCAGTACATTGTGGGAGAGACACCGTTTATAAATACCTCTTCATAATAAACGGCGATCACCCTTTTATCCTTCAGTTTGTTCTCTGAGGCAGCTTCTTCTAGAGCAGTTTCCACAAGTCTTTTTTTCTTTGCCCCACAAACTATCATTATGTACTACAATAAGGGTGTATGTGCGGGGTTTGTATTTTTTTCCTTTTGTGGTAAAGCATTATGCGAGGAA
The DNA here is from genome assembly GCF_000690535.1 of Cariama cristata. Lineage (NCBI taxonomy): Eukaryota > Metazoa > Chordata > Aves > Cariamiformes > Cariamidae > Cariama > Cariama cristata. The sequence continues at coordinate 45,466 of NW_009607654.1, read as the reverse complement.
GATGATGTTTGCAGTTCCTTTTTCACATCCCTCTCAGGGTTTCTACCCCCAAAGGGTCCACAACTCTATTACAAGAAAACCCTTGGAAAGGGGCTTGAGCACGTGCTCGGGTTTCCTGGACTGAGATTTCCATCGAAAACACACAGGGATGGACTCAGAGCTGACATCCACAGTTTACCGCAGCTTCCTGGGTATGGGAGTTTGTTTTCATTTTACATTTGAACGAAATCCAAGAAGAGCAACGTGGCTGTGCAGAAAGGTTTGCCTTTTGTCTTGCTGCTTCTGTGAAACTTGCCCGGGCTTTCCGTAGAGTGTGAACAGGTTTTATGATTCTAGTGTCCAACATCAGACAAAATGTGTAAGAACTTTGTGGTTTTAACAGCTTTGGTACTGCCACCATCTCTGACAATTGCCATCCATGTAATTATTAGGTTGTGGGGTTTTTTTTTTACTGTTTTTTTAGATTTTATTTATATGTTATGCATGTGTATATATGGCCCCTCATTTTTCACAGCTGGGCAGATATAGTATCAGTCATCGTGAAAGTATGCTCCACCAACTGTCACTCTTTGCTTCTGTTTAATATCCTCTCCAGATCAACTTTACTAACATCAACGTTCAAAAACCATGCCAAAAATCCTCCCTGCAAACTCATGTATTTGCTTAAAATTCATAAATATAGGTTTAGAAAATAAGTAACAGGCTGATTTTGAAGTTTGAGTTTGGGTTCTGCTATTTAAAAAAGAGGCAACTGCACTTCGAACTTTTCAGGTTTGCATGAGTCAAGTTTAACTCTACGAGAATGATTAGAAATTTCAAGATCGCTGGTTGTCTTGTGACAAGGAATGACTCCAGCCGTGAGCGCAAGGAGCTCTTTGCTCTTGTTCATCACCGGCAGCTCCTGACAAAGCCTTGGGGTGACAGGGAGCCAGGCTCCAGCTGAACAGGAGAACTGCAAGCCCATCAGCATCTCTGAGCCCCAGAAAATGCTTTCTTTCATGCTTCCTGTACCGGTACTTTTCAGTTAGTCTGGTTTATGCGATGTTTACTACCCCAAAACTCAACAGTGCTCTGTAAGAATTAACTTCTGGGATGCCTTCCCCTTTAGTGAGCCCTCTCTTGCGCTGTCCTCTGCGTGGTTTGTCACAGGTCTGTCTTCTCAGGTCCTGTAGCCTTCATAAGCGTGGCTTAAATATTTTGTTCAAAATTCACTAAAGATGCCACATCTGTTGGGAAACGTAGCGCACGGTTTTCGTAAGGGGATCCCAAAATTTCCACCCACTCCCTGGGATACAGTGATGCTTCCAGAGTCCCAGGGAGGCCTCAGGGGCAGGAGGTGGGATGTGCTTTATTCCTCCCTGCTCCCAAACACCTCCTCTTATTTTCCGTCAGGGTCAGGCCTGCAGTTCCTGGCTGTTGCAAATCAGGGTAGTTTGGAAATCTTTCAGTTAATGAAGGAAAAAAAAAAATCAGCTGTAATTCAATTACAGAAGAAAGAGATGAAAAGAGCAACGATGTTTCCCGCCTCCTTCGCTAGGAATGATAATTAACTATACTTCTAATCCTAAATATTTTAGTAAATGAGCTGCACGAGCTCGCCACACTGCTGACTCTTCCCAGTTGCAGTTTATTGCCGGCACAGCCAGCAAAGTGTCCCCTTCTCAGACGGACGTCTCTGGTTTAGGAGGAGCTGTTCCTTGCCCTCTCTATTTAGCCTTGATCCCCCTGACATAGCCAGCCTGGGGAGAGGATGCTTTGCTGCCAGCTGCCTGCCTTTTATGACAAGAAAGAGACACGGCTTCTCCATTCCTCGTGTCTTCTCCTTCAGCTCCAAAACCAAGGAGGACTGTGTGGCTACCTAAGCCCAAACAAGGCTACAGGCAGTTTTATTTGGCTACCCATTACCAGCTAAGGCAGGAAAGGATGAGCAAGTTTATTTTCTATTCTAGCCCTGTTACCTCCCCAAAGATTTTCACTTGGGGAGGGGGAAATGGAGCTTGTTTTTCTCTGAATACAAGTTTCAAACAAAAAAAGACGACAGTGCCCTTCAAAACCCTGGGGACAGCTGTCAGAGATGCTCTGCGGCCACGGCACATCCTTTTCAATCCTGTGTGGGTACCACAACCCTGGGGTCCCTGCAGCCCCGGCTCAGCTCAAACCCGGTGCAGCTCTTTTGGGCAGTAAATGGGGTGCCAGGGTGTACCGCGTCAATGTACAGCTCTGCCGCAGGCTGACGTGCGGGCACATGACGGGCAATGATGTTCTGTGTGACCTCGGGCAACCCGAGGCTTAGCCCTGTGCTTTTCTTCTCCTGCCCCTTGGGTTTCTTCTCCCACCCATTTGGGGTCTGAGTTCCCCAAGCCAGAGGCTCCTCTCCCGAGCGGGCAGAGTGCTCTGCCCAGAGACGGCTCAGCACCGCAAGGAAAAATTATTGAGGTGGAGAAGGAGCATCTGCAAGCCTAATCAGAAAGAATAGTGCTTATTTTCCTCTGGAAAAAAAAAAAAAAAAAAAAGAAAAAAAAGAAAAAAACAACATCAGAGGATTTTTTAATAGTGTTTAAGTAATGCTTTTTTAAATGCAGAGATCCTTGTTTTCTCACTCATTTGTAACAAAACCTATTACATGTACGACAGTGCAATCCATCATAAGCGCAATGAAACATGTAAGGTGGGAGGAGGAACTCCTGACATGTTTTTAATAGACATTTCTTCCCTTCCCCCTCCAAACTGAAGGTATTTGTTATGACTTTTACTTAAAACAGGGAAAGGGGAGAGGGAGGGGAGTATGTGCTGAATTCACTGGAGAAGAAGGAAGATTTGTTTTATTGTATTTTAGTAGCTCCAGGCTGCCTTTGAGTAACTGGGTATTACAGTCCTGGTGCATCTCTAATTAATAAGATCAACTGCCCCTGAATTTTCTTTTACAAACTAATTTAGATATGTCAAGGCTGCAATTATTTTGAGAAAGATCTGACTCTTTGCTTATTCATCTTTCCTCCTACTCCCCGAGAAAATAAAACCGTCAGCTTAAATGCCCTTTGAAGTCTGTTTTAGGTACTTGATTGAAAATTAAATACTGCCCTGCTGCTGTTAAAGTGGTCAAGGTTCCTGTTCTTTCTTCCCCTGTGCCCCCTCCTGCCCCCCCAGCCCTGCAATTTGCAAAGGATAACGAACCCTGAGACCTGGCTTATTTCCAAACACAACTTAGCATTGCTGTGGTCAGCCTGGTCCCTGCCACCGGCCGTGATGGATGTCGTGGGTGAGACGGTGAGACCCTTGGGGTCGATGGCAAAGCACCCAGCTCGGCTGCCCCCGGGGTGGGAAAGGTCTGACCCCGCGAGGTGCCCGCTGTCCTCCGGCCCCGGCTGACTTCTCAACCTCATACAACCGAGCTCTCCCTTACTCCCAGAGAGCCCTTAGGTTTATGGGGAGCGGCTCCGAAAACTCATAAAGATCAAACCGTTTACTGGCGCGAGTGGTTTCCTTTTATTTGGCAATGTTCGCGGAGGCCGGGCAGCGAGGGGGTGCTGGTCGTCAGCCCAGGCTTGTGTTATAAAAGTTACTGTATGGCAGGTGCCTCCCAAAATCCAACTCCAATAACCCCTGCTTGCTGGAAACCTCCAGAACGAAAAAAAATAAGGGAGGGGAGAGAAGGAGGGAGAATTTAGGCTCCCACTTGTTAAATCCAGTCGGTCAAGCTTTCATCTTCTGGCTGAGGCTGTGCAGCTGGCAAAGTCCCCTTGGGATGCTGAAACAAGGGGCTTGGCCCGGGCTCGTGCCTCGTAGGGACGGAGCGAGGAGGCAGGGCAGCAGTTCCTTCGCCAACGCGGGGAACGGGATCGGCTAGCAGAGAGAAAAGCTACCCGCGCCTGGGTTTTACAAGAAAAACTAGTTCTGGTTACAAAACAAGCTGAACCTCTTCAAACGAGGAAAAGCTGCCTGGTGGTGGTTTTGTTTTGCTGGGGCTGGGTTTCCTATTCGGACAGAGTGCGCGTGCAGTGCCCTGCCTGCCATCCGCAGCCCAACGTTTGCCCCTTTCCTCCCTGTCCCTCCCCTCCCAAATTCAAGCAGGATCAGCAAAAAGCCTGGCAGGAGAGACTTTAGCAGGCAGGCAATTCTGCGACACGCCATCGAGCATCCTCCACCCTAACCCCTGCCTGGCGTGGTTTACGACTGAGACTTGATTTTCTGTTGACAAATGCAGACTTTTCTGGAAAGCAAATTTTTTTTCTTCCCAGAAGCTGACAAAGCCTGAGCGAAGCGTAGCAAGCTCTCAGCAGAGCTGTACCCACACCAATTCATTTATTCGGAGGTCTCAAACTAGCATTACATTCAAGGTGATCATAAATGCCATCTGGCTGGAGCAGCGAGGTGGGAATTTCTAGCCTGGTCCCACCTAGCCCGGGGTTTGTTATGGAGAGAAAGTCACAAAGAGGGGGGGGACTTTGGGGTTGCTCTGCACGGTTGTGCCATCGTGGGGGGACTCTGGGCACGTCTAAATTGCAAGCCTGGTGTTCGGCCCCCGCTAAAACCGCTGGCAATAACTGGAGAGCTGTCTTTCAGCGGGGTCTGGGAAGCTTGTAACTAGAACGCACGTGGGCTGCTGGTGGCCAGATAGTAAAACACACTAGATTGCGTTTTTCTTCTTCAGAGCCAAGAGTTTCAAGGCTGCATTAAGGTGAGGAGCAAGGAGGCAGCTGTAAGAAAAACATGTTTTCTCTTCGAGTCCGGATTGGTGTTTTACCTGTGTCCAGCTCCGTATAACAGAGTGGGAGAAATAGATATGAAATTAATGTAACATACATGTGTATTTGCACAGCCATGTATACAATATGCCACCTATGCAACATCAGCGCCCATACGGCGCAGAGTTAAACATAAGGCATGCGGGGTAAAATGCGTTACCGATGGAGATGGCACGGTGAGCCGTTTCCTATACCCTGATCATAGCAACCACGCACGATGTGGAGAAACTTAACATTTAAAGTATGCTGACAGCGCTTGGCTCTGGAAGACTAAACGGCAAAGCCCTTGTAGGATGCTGTTGCGCATTTAGCTGTCGAGTCTGTCTGTCTTCGTCACCATTTACTTTGGCTTGAAACTTTGTCCGTTTGTGCTCCGTATTTCGAACAAATGGCATGAGAGTATCAATAGCATTTTCTCATGATCACATTTCAGGGCTGAAACTGTATTTTAAATACAGAAGGGGACAGACAAGGAGAATGTTAGTATGTGATGTGTGAAGACCACCTTCAGGCATACCCGCCTTCCCATTCCACACTTTCACGCTGTAAGTCGAGTCGTATCCATCACAGGGTACTGCGATATCACGTTTCGTTGAAGTCAAAGTTTCGCCAAATGAAACACAAGCCTCTTTAGATCCATTTTCACCAGTATTTGTTTCCACTTATAACAAGATAGCTGCTCTATCGAACACACTACCCTGTTGTGGTTTCTCAGTGAAGCTAATATTGTTATGCCTCAATGCGAATAGAAAATAATGACTTATTTATAGGCAATTTTCAAGGTGGAAAATACTGCAAGTCCCTGTCGGTTTGAACCGTTATTTCTCCCCCGTTCTGACTCTGATTTTAGGAACTTAACCTCTAGCAATGTGGCGTTTTCTTCTCCTTGCAGATGGTGGTTTGCCTGTTGGATGGTTACAGGGCAGGATCTCTCAGGAGGGTGGGTTGCTGACACAGACCTGCCCAATGCTAGAGTGAAAGTGACCTTGCGGTTTGCGTTAGGGGACATTACTTTCAGTCATTTGACACTTTCCGTCAATATTTTCCATTTTGACAGAAACTTTTCTGTGTTGATCCAAAACATTCTGGTTTTTGCTAGGAAAGGGTGAGAAAAAGCATGCCAACCAGGGTGAAAGTTTTCTTCTCTAACCTATTTGTCTCCTCTGTTCACCCTCCCCTTCTTTTTTTTGTAGGGAACTTATTTTTGTGCACATGTCCCTGCCTTAATAGCTGTATTACGAGTAGTGTGAGGAAGCCGAAACTGCTAGGAGAGTCTCAACCTTTTCATTTCCTGAAGTATATTTAATTCTAGGAACATCGCCGGTGCTTTTGCATTTAACCTATCTGCTTCGAAAAGGAGGAGCCAAACGTTTTGTGCCGTGAAACGATGCGTTCGTCAAGGCTGCCATGGATCACAGCCACGTGCGTACACACACACATCCACGTCCCTTTTAACTTTGCATTTAGGCCCGCTGTGATTGAAAGTGGATCATCTGAAGTGACGTTCTTTAAAGACCTTAACAGCTCAGCAACTGCCGTAGAAACAGGGGACCGCCACAAAAAGGAGAGTTTGTGATCGCATGTGCCTTTTAGGTCCGTAGGAAGAAGAACAGGCTTTGCTCAGGGCTAGATCTGGAAACGAGCTGGGCCACCATCCAGCCAAGTGTTGTAAGCCTATGCTTGATTGTCCTTCAAGCAAAAAGGGATGCTCGAAGCCTTGTGTGAAGGTTCCTCATGAACGTCACTTTATTTTTATTGAAGTTGGGTAAATCACTCCTGAGTGCAGTTACTCCCCTGCTTAGAGGAGCAGGCTCTCCATACTTCTTGTGTGTCGAAAAATAATACATAGTTAAATATATATTTGTGCCTTCCTGTAATCTGCGTCTTAGGCTGTCGTGTATATTATCTTTGTACATCAGACCGCGCAAGTTATTTTAAAGTCCAAATTTTCTTCTCTTTATCCCGTTCCAAAAACAATAAACAAAGCTCGCGAGGAGAAGGAATAATAACGTATAACCTCCCTATAAACACATGGGTATCATTCTGCCTGAACTCCTCTCCTGCCTAGCAGCCCCCCCCAGAGCTCACCCCCTCTTGCAGCTCACGGCATTTCCATTGGATTGGGCTTCATCTTCCAGTAGGAGCCAGCAGGTGCTTATACATGTTAGTCTGCACTACCCGGTACAAGGCTTTGTTCGGCTGAACGCATTTTTAAAACCACCAAGACACTTTCCACCCATGCGGTGGAAGGTCACAGCCGTGCCGTGTCGGATGCCCATACAATGGATGTGGTGTTCCTGCCGCCAGCTCTCACCTCTCGGGGTTGGTACTGGTGGAAACCCGAGGTGGAGGGTTATGGGGCAAATGTTTCACCTCAAGAAACAAAGAAACAAAATTCTATCCCTCCCATTTGTGGGAAAAAAAATTGAGACACAACCCAGACCCACTTCCTCGGAGGGGGCCGAGCACCCAGTAAGAACCCAGCAAGCTACATCACCTTCCCATCTTGCCCGAGAAAGATGCCTTTTTTAAGCCGTATTTAGCAGATGTTGGCCACAGCATTGCCGTGAGAGGCATGCAGGACAAAAATAGCCGCGATGGTATTTCCTCCTGTTTGCCTCGTAGGTGGGGAGATGTGGGAAGATTTCTCTCTCTGCTGGGGTTGCAGCAGCGCGATGTTTGTTGTCTTCTGCCTACTGTCATGTGCCCCGTAAAAGCCAAAAGAGGCCTTCTCTCAATTGAAAGAAGTACTTGGCATATTTGGAGCAGATGCTGACACCAGTTGCTTTTCAAAGGCTCTGTAAATTCCAACTCACTCTTCTATCCCATTTTCCATTCAGAGACACAGCAAGGGGCATTTGGCAGACCATGAAATAAAACTGCACGTGCTGTAATCCTCTTCAGGGTGAGGCTCAAGCTCTCGCTCCCTCTCCTCCCTTTCACTCCCAGTCTTTTTCTATACAAGCGTGACCAACTACAGGAGCACCTCGCTTGGATTAGACAAGGTCATGGAAAACGCTTGGAAAATCTAGGGCTTGTTATGAGCTCAACGAGCAGCGATACCGACCTTACTAGTTTTAATAGCACAGGGGGTTAATTCCACCCTACGAGCTGTTTTCTTTTGCTTTCTCCCCCTCCTTTTGTTGCTAGCCAAGGTTAACTCTTTGCAGGCTTAGGAAAGGTTGGCTACTTTGTCAGCCGTAACGGAAAAATACACGGTGTCTAAATCACTGTATTGTACTTGCGGACAGGCAAAAAAAGGCAGCTCTGTGATTTGTGACTGAGCTCAGCCAGGTTTGCGGTAGACGTGCCGAGCACTTCAGTGCATTCCTGGATTAATTTGATACTCCCTTTCTGGCACCGAAAGAGCCTGCTGCCCCACTTGGAAGATAAAGCGTGAGCGCGAAGAGCGTGTCTCTCGGCTTCAGTGTCTGTCAGGTCTTGCTCTGCAAGGGGACCTTTAGAGTGCACCGGTGCAAAAGAGGTGCAGAACAAGGCGGTGGAAGTGATCCTCAGGAAAATCAAAGGGATGGAGAGAGAGAGAGAGGCTTCACGCCGATAACTCGTGAGCTTTAGGGACCAAACCTACTTAGTCATTTTAAATTGGCTTTGTTCCATTGACTTGGTTTCTCGCTTAGGCGTATCTTTGTGCGTTTCCAGATCCTTTGATTTTAGGCCTCTGAGAAAAAAAAAATCCTATCTGATTTCCCAGTGTCTATTTTCCTCTGCAAGGTTACGGTTCCACCCGTCTCATGGGTCAGTGCTGCTGGCTTGCTCTCCCCTCTCCTCCTCTCCCCTCCCACCTGCCTCCAGCCGCTTGCTCCCATTCCCCTTTCTCAGCTAAAACGTGGGCAAAATGGGTGCTGGAGGCACCAGCCAGGCAGTGGGAGCAGGGATGGAGAGGAGAGGTGGGAGAGGGTGACGGGCTTCCCCACGTGGTACTGGTGAGGCGCTGTGTTGGGTCATCCCATCGGAGCCGTCCCCTGCGACAATGATTTATCACTGGATAATTGTTTGCCTACCCATGAAGTCACTGTTGTGCGGGGTGATGGAGAAGGTCCGTGCCCCAGAGAGCTGACATCAGGAGGTGAAAGGGTCATTAGGTGTTGGGATGGGCTGCCCAGGGGGGTGGTGGAGTCCCCATCCCTGGAGGTGTTTAAGACTGGACGTGGCACTCAGTGCCATGGTCTGGTTGACATGGGGGTGTTAGGGCAAAGGTTGGACTCGGTGATCCCAGGGGTCTCTTCCAACTCATCGATTCCGTGATTCTGAGAGGTGGCCGTAGGCTCACCAACAGGTAGAAATCATCCGTGGGAGAAGCAGCTACCAGGGGATGCACTGCAACACGACTGGGGTGGCTGAGAGGTGAAGGCACAGATCGAAAGAAAATGCAGAAATGCCTGTGAGGAGAGGGAAGACTCAGGAGGGAAGGATGAGTTAATTACCTTGATGCCAACCAAGTTGCGTTAGAAGGGGCGCTTTTATTTTGAGTAAGTAGCCTTCCAGTATATGACCCTGGCAAGATGTCCCAGCCTTACTTCTCTAAATTGAATTCAAAAATCCATTCTCGATTTGCTTTCAGCAACTTGGAGAGAATTCATATCTAGATGCAAACCTCATGGCTTGGTTGAGTCCCTTTCTGCCTCTCTATCCATTTATTTCAGTTTCCAATTTATAGCTTTCAGATGTGGGCAAGGGATAAGGCAAAGTTGTTTTGTTAACTTAGGCCTGTTTCAGCTGTCTTCCTGGAGAAATGTCTTCAAATGCATATTTGTACATACTTGGTTTGGTTTAGAAACTTATAGAAATAAGTTAGCAAACACGAATACATTAATGAGAATAAGCCGTATTTCTCCACATACCTCTAAACCAGTCTTTTTGTCCCCAGAAGAGGTATAGTTTTTAACTGCCCTGAGTTTTAACCCAGTGACATAAGAGAAGTACAGAAGTGACAGTGATGAGCCCCAAGGTGTGTTTACTTTGTGTCTTTAGAGATGCTGTAAATCCGTGCCTACTCGTGTCTCCCGTAATTCAGAGGAGCTGTGCGGAAAGGGGAAGTGCAAATGCTGATCTCGGCAAATTTGGTACAAATTTGGGCAAAGAATCAAAGATTCTGTTTTTATGGAAGCCAGCTCATCAATCCTTATCTTTCATGAAGCAGATCTCCTTTTTTCCTTTTTTTCTTCTAGTGTTTTTTTTCTTTTTTTTTTTGCTCATTGTCGTTAAAAATGTGACATAGAAAACAAAAAGCTTTATCAGTCGTTAAAAATGTGACATAGAAAACAAAAGGTTTTGTCGCCGGCCAGAGCATGATTTCCACCAGCACGTGAAGGTTTCTTTGCCATGGTCTTTTCTAACAACCAGTAAATATCCGAACACATCGTTGTGCCAGACAAAAGAACAAAGTAATAATACCATATGAAATCAGCCCGGGCAGCTAGCTAATGAGTTGGCTTTCTTTCCTTTTAGAACTACGGGAATTAAATTCAGTTCTGCGCTGGTATTTACTGTCAAGTGGCCCACTTCAGATTTTAATGATCTCTTGAGACCTTGGCCTGACCCAAAATGTTGTTACAACTTGGCCCACCCCAGTATAATAAACTATAAACCTGTCACATGGTGCCCCTCATTCAGTAATTAGAAACGTCCTAAGACCAGCGTTAAGTACCGTGCCTAAAAACAGGCTGAGCAAACGCCAATTTACAAGGGATTCATGCTCAAGGTGCTGAGTGAATTGCTGGCTGAAGAGGCAGACCACAAAAAAAGAAATGAAAAGAAACTTTGCTAAGCTCCCTTTGGGAAAATTGCAGCAGCCTCCCCTCTGCATAATCAGCAGCTGCAGGAGCAAAAGCATTGCTCATCTGTTTTCCTACCAAGTGGAAAATATATACCGTATGCATCATGGAAATGGAGAAGATATATAGGGGTATAACGACACTATAGATAGAAAACATTTATAAATGGCTAGTTGGATGTTAGCTTTTCAGGCAAAGAACCAAGGGAATAAGAGATTGTTGCAGAAAAGTCCCAAAATATGCTTAAAAAATTGAGGAGTAATGGATATACGCTCTTATGACTATACATTATGAATGTAGAAAGAATTTCTATTGCATTTCAGCAATGTTATACCCTACGCCACACTTAATTATGCTGGATGAATACCTGGACTGAGGAGGGCATTGCTGACACTTGCAGCTGAGGAAGTCTTGTCATAGAAATGAGGACTAAATTTTTGCAATTTCTAAGTATTTCTGCTATTTCTAAGTAGACTATTAACACCCTACAGTTCCAGAGGCTTTTCTACTTGAAGATCGTGACGCTTACACCCCACCTCACGTCAGTGGGGTCGACGTCAGTTACTGATCCTGCCCCTTTTTTACCTTGGGCAGCTAAGCCAGGTCCAGACGTTTTTGTCAGATGAGGTGATGTCTTTTGTTTCCTTCCTGTTCCTTTTTAATACCTCCTCAAGCCATGCAGATGTCCCTCTGTGCTGCAGCGGTGGCACGTGCAGCAGGGTGGCCGTGCCGGAGGAAGCTGCTCCTCTTCCTCCTCGCTGCCGTGTCTTGCGGGCACGAGCTTCCACCAGCTGCTCTAGCATAAAAGCAGTCCCCAAAACGTGTCACAGTTTGAGTAGAACTGCTTTCCCTTTTCATATCCCCATTTCAGGAGGTGCCCTGATCCCCAAGGTGGGGGGAAAACCTCCGGTAATGGAAAACCTCCGAAAATAGCAACAGTACAGCTCTTTACCCAGGAAATCAAGGAGATGCGTTTGCAGGGCCCGTTGCAAGCCGTCACGTCCTCTGGCTGTAGAGTTAACTGCATTTGCAGTATCATTAACCCCACTAAGCCTCAAACAAAAAAAAAAACCAAACCAAAATGCCCTCACAGAGAGCAAAAGGCACTGGTTCTAAATCTATGTATTAAATCCTTACAACCTAGCAGATCAGGAACAAATCCTTCCGTGTGTCTTTATACCTTATAAAGGTGCGTAAGGATCTCGCACATGCAATTCATTATTCCTTTTTAGGTCGCCTCTGGGAGCGAGGGAGGCGGGCGCAGGCCTGGCACTCCCCTGCGTTTGGTGGTGTAGACCCCCAGGAGGGCTTGGGGCAGGGTCGCGAGCGGCGGGGAGGAAGCAATTGGAGGGAAAAAGGCAGGTTTTTAGAGCCTTCATCGTCGGTTGTCCCCCAGCTCGGTGAGTGATGTGTGATGCAGAGCAGGGCTGTCGTGCCTTTCCATCATTCTGCCACTCAGCTTTGGGGTGGGAGGGACAGTCCAGTTGTGCATCGTTTGCCAAGCTGTACACCGCCGCTCCGAAAGGCTGCCGGCACACCGGTGTTGTGGGAAACTTGGAAACTGCAGCGAGACTGTTTGTTCTCATTGCCCTGGCAAGGGGAGCCCCTAGGAAGAGGCGGTTGTTTTCCAAAGTAAGCCTGTTAGGAGCAGTTACCAAAAATGGAAGATAAAATAAGCATGTGATAAGATTCATGTGAGTCTTGGATGACTATTTGGGGATGCAGCAAAAGAGCTGACTTAATGCATTAAAATATTTTTTCCCCTTAGTAGCAGATAGATTATGGTTTGAGTAAAAAAAACCAAAACCACCACGTGCGAGGTTTAAGTGTGCAGTAGACACAAAGCAGCTCTCAAACCTGGTATGTGAATCATTTTGTTGTGTTCTTGGGCCCATCGCGCACCTCTGTCACTCTGGCGTTGGTGGGATGGGTTTGATCCCACAGACATGGGATGAGAAACTTTTCCGAAGCTTCCAGAGGTTTTTCTGGGGTCTCTTGGTGACAATATTCTGGGAAGAGCCTCTCACAAAAGAGCTCGTAAACTGATACAGAGGTGAGCTGGTGGTTTCCCCTAGCAGGATTCCCTGCCGTAGAAATGCTTAGAGCTAGGCTTTGATGCAATTTGATTTTAACGTGCCACTTGATTTGGAACTGATATCTTTTATATGATCCAATTGCACTTATTTTGTGTTAATTCTATGAATAATATTAGAATTAATATCCGTCAGATTAGTAACTGCTTGGGATAGTACTTAATCCACTTTTAATTTGAATGAGGGGATTTAAAAATCTCTAAGTATGTTTTACACCATTGCCCTCTGGGTTTGGTCCTTTTCCCAAGGACATCATTTCGAGTGGTATCAGAGACTAAAAAGGTCACCAGTAGGACAGCTCCTGTCTATTGGATGACACTGAGTTGGCACACATTGATGCCAAGCTTTAACTGATTGAAAAGGGGGCAGACACGGTGATGGAGAATGAACGAACGCATTGAAATAACCCCAGTTCAATCTGCAGTTGGCATCTCCTTGAAGCCACCAGCCTCTGGAGTCTGCTCGCAGCTCTACCCGGAGAACCCACTGAGAAGTCTACAAACTCAGTAGCCTCTTCATGGGGAAACAGCCTCAGGTATCTTATTTTGGGACCACCAGAAACCTAGCACGGCCAGAGGATAACCATACAAGGGGAGCGTACCTTTCCTGCCCTGCCCCGTATTGCCTCTTTCTCCATCAGCTACTTGAAAACAGCAGCGTGTGTCTCCAAGTCTAACCGCCTCCCATCCTTCTCGAGCAGAAATCGTTTGCAGCAATGCTATGTAAGAGAAGCACTGGGTTATTTCTCAGGTTTGAATGCTCTGGAGTTGGAATTAGGTGCTTCACCATCAAGTAGGTCAGACGTGTCCCCAGCTCACGGATCCAAGTGATAAGGTGGCTAGGAAAAGGAAGCAGGGGGTTACACGATACGTGGGTTTAATGGATGTTTAGATTGGCTGTAAATGTGCAAGCGCGTGTTTGTTTAGAGTTACCAGGATATGAATCAAAGAAATAAAAATAGCAATGCATTAAGGCTTCGAGAACCTCTCAGGAAGAAGCAAATTAATATTTTTAAATGTAAATATTTTGACCCAACCTATTAGTCATGGTCTTGTGCTACAGTGTGAGAGATCTGAGTTTGATGTGGTAACTCATCTCCTGTTTTCTGCAGAAACAGCACATCGTGCTTCATCCACCAGCACCTTGTCTGACTGATTAAGTAGCGCTATTTTCTAGGTGACAAATATGTGTCAAAAATCTGTGCTTTTCAGAAAACGCACGTATCTTCGAACTTTCCAGTATTAAGCAGCACATAGTCTCTCCTTGGTTTATCATGTTACTCTGTGAAAAAAAAAAAAAAAAGAAAAATTTCCAAAACTATTTTTTCCCAGATTTTCTGTTGTTGGTGTGTGGCACTGCCCTCAGTCAGCCAGCAAATTCCCAGTCTTGGCTCTTCTTTTAATACCTTTACCACTGTGAGAAATTGCTGAAGACATTAAGAATACTTCATGAAATCAGTGAGTTTCCTCTTCCCTTTCTCTCTGCTCCTTAGAACTCCCATGGACTTATTTAGCTCAGATTTTTCAACAAGGGTGATGTTTAAAAAGTTTAAGAAATGATTAATAGGTGTCAGGCCATTACAGGCATAAGAAGCACATTATAGATTGTTGAAAAACATTGTCATTCTAAGATGACAACATAACCCTCTGTCAATTTTTGAGATACTGTACCACTTTATAACAGTTGATTTTTTTATTCCAGCATCTTTCCTAAGATATTTACAACTATAAAACTAATACTAAATACGAACTATCTTTGCAATGACTTATCAAATTGTTAGAACTGATGATGGTTGGAACAATTAGCTGTGCGAGCAGATGCACGTCGAGAGGGGCGATTGCAACAGCTTTGCCTGGTTGGCTCTGGCTAGCTTTTCTCGAGAGTGCTGGCAAGCCAGAGGAATCACCTAGGGTTTGCACGGGGCTAGCCCCTAGTCGTGGTATTAAAACATTATACTGGGGGGAAGAGCGCGTTTACTGTTTTCGTGCCTGCTCAAGGTCCCCCAGGTAGAACTGAGGTCCAGTCTGAGTGTTTTTTCCCCCTGCTTCATCCTTCCGTTGCGACTTACTACTTGTGCTGCCTACAGCTAACTTTGGGTAGCAACAGCCTTG